>NC_142811.1:59661508-59961508 GCF_049724085.1 Artemia sp. Qi Xiang Cuo
AAGGATTTTCTATTTCATGTCAGTCACAACTGTCGGTTCTAAGTCTAAATAATTAGACAAGGGTTGGTCGACAGGCTTTTATCCCGTCGCATCGTAATAAAAGACGAAGGTCTTGGAATAAGGGACTAATAGCCTCAAAAAAAAAGCTTCATATGTTGAAGTGATCTTGAAAAACCGGGTTCAACCCACTCCTAGACACAGGATTTTTTTTTACTAAGAAAATAAAAATTAAGGTGATGTCGGTCTTCGGAATCGCTATTTTTGGAAAAAAAAGAGAGGAGAATCGAATCTCCCCTTGATTTTCAGCACATTTTAAAGTAAATAAAAATCAAACATGCCAAGATCATCCAGCAATATCCTGCATCCCGGTTGATGCAAGCAGGAGCAGTATCAACCCTTCCCCCTTCTGTATAGCCTATTGAATAATTTGGGTTTATTTATCTCATTGTTAACACTTTTTGGCAAAAAAAAAAATATCTTATCAATCGAAATTGCATTCAATTTTTTGCGCCCAGAACTTTCCACTAAAGTAATAAGTCGTTTGGTCCTAGGCGAACCCCCTCCCCCAACAAAATACCCCTACCTCGTGGAAAATAATGCTTTCCAAATTTGAGAATTTTATTTGAGTTTTATTTTTGATTTCTGTAGGGGGAAGGAATTTTAGTACTTGTGTATTGTGCGCCATTCACTCAGGTTTACGCTGTGTAAAATTCGAGAACGCACCAACTTTTTCGTTAGTTTCTTCGCTACTTTAGAAATAAATTTGGGCTTTAGATTTGCATATTAGAGAGGTAGGGGGTTAAAGTATAGCGGGTCTGCATGCAAAACATGAGCTCTGGCGGGGGGGGGGCCAGGCGGGTCACCGCCCCCTCCCTAGAAAATTTGAGACTTTAAAGTAATTATAAGGAAACCAAAAGAAAAAAAGCATAAAAAAAAATGTGTGTTGCCCCATTGTTGACTGCCTGACAATAGATTTTGACCCTATAATGAAAGTGTAAGAGCCTAATTACTTATAACATTCGATCAAAAAGTCAGTTTTTTTATGGTGATTCTAAATATGTTTTTTTTATTAGTAATCAGTGCTGTTATAAGTACCCTAGAAAGTTCGTATAACTAATGAAACACACAAGGAAAACAACTTAATAAGGGGCGAGTTGGCTAAAAATATGCCGTCAACCTTTGCTTGCATTGCCAGAGTACCCATGAGCTGATAAATGAAGCCACTATAATCAGAAATGTTTCCCGGAATTCTGGGAATTTTTGTATTTCCCTCTGAACGGAAAGGTTTTTTTGCGTTTTTTGTCATGTATTTATTTTTCGAGGAGTGACTGTGTTTATCTAGTTTTCGCTTAGAAGAAGATTTAGTTGTTTACAGCTATGAAGTATAAAGGTGTCAAATATATTGGTTTTGGGTGTTCAAAATTAAAAATATTGAATTAAAAATTTTTATTTTATTTTTTAATCTCAGTTTTAATGTTTTACTTTGAACAAACTACTTTGATAATGCATTAGCCTACTTTTTGTAACCGATAGAGTCTAAAGGCAGTAGAAATTTTGGTGTGTGATAACCAAGTTCAAAACTGTCGATATTGTTAAAAAATATCCGTCCAAAGCTTCGGCATTGCTCAACAGAACTGAATGCTTGGAGTTTATTTCTTAGTTTTTGTAAATAGGCTATTGTTTTCTGTGATTTTTTTATTTATTTATTTTTTCCATTTTTATATACTTTTACTTTAATTGACATACTTTTTTCATTGCCTTTAGAAAAATGTTTATCTCTAAGCTTCATTAAATAAAAAAAAAGTTTTTTTCAACAGATAGCAAGGAGCAATATAAAAACTTAAAAAGAATAGAAATTATAACGTATATTAGGGGGCTGCCCCCTCCTCAATACCTCACTCTTCACGCTACAGTTTTTCGGCACTTTTTATTTATTGTTCTAATTAAACGACCCTTGTGTTTCAGTTGTTGTTTGTTTTTAAAGAATTGGTACAAAATTTGAATTTTAGCGTAAAGAGTGAGTTGTTGAGGAGGGGGCAACCCCCATCATATATGTAATAATTTCAGTTCATTTTAAGTTTAATATCGCTCCTTACTTTCAGTTGAAAAAACTTGTATTTTTTATTTAATATCTGATCGTTTTTTTAATAACACCAGGATACGTGGCTCTGCCTCCACGGAAAAATCCCCCTTCCCACAGAAATATCCTCTGGACAATTCAATCCTGGCGAAAATTTAACCCGGACAATTACCCATAACATCTCCACGCCTAAAATTTAATCGGTAAAGAAAAGCAAGACATAAAGAACTTTCGTATAGAAATTCGAGCAGATTCACCAAGTGTAAAATTTCCCGTGAAAAGTTCACCCCCTGGAGACTTCCCTCTCCATGTAAAATTATCCCAGTGTAAAGTCCTCCCAGCAGAAAATTATTCCTCCCCTCCCCACCCGAAAAATTTATGCATATTCCCAATAACCATTGAAACAACATGTAAATCTTATAACTTAAAAAGCTTTCCCCCGGGGCTTTAGGGGGTCATTTTATGTCTAAAGACATATTTATTGGGCCTTTAAAGTATGCTGAAGAAAAAAAGCTATCTCAAAATTTTAATCGGATGATTTTGGGAAAAAAGTAGCGTAGGAGGGGGCCTAGTTGCCCTCCAACTATTTTGGTTACTTAAAAAGGGTACTACAACCTTTCATTTTCATTAGAATGAACACTCTCTCGACAGTGTAGGCCCACTGGGTCGCTACTATAACCCCTAGGGAAAAAAAAACAAAAACAAAACAAAAAACAAATAAACACGCATCCGTGATCTTTCTTCTGGCAAAAATGACAAAATTCCACAATATTTGCAGATATGAGCTTGAAACCTCTACAGTAGGATTCTTTGATACGCTGAATCCGATGGTGTGATTTCATTAAAATTCTATGACTTCGAGGGGGTCTTTTTCACTATTTTAGAATATCAGTCAAATTTTATATACAGTATATTACTATGAACTGTTTGATTGCCCATCAAAATCCAAACAGAGATCATTGAAAAATGAAATATTTTGTTCTTCTTTCGCTATTGTATTTTTTTTTTCATGTCTGAATATATAAGAGATTTAAGTTCGAGGGGGAGTATTGTCCTGTTGTGAAACAGGTACTTTTTATATGACTGTTATAAAATCAAAACTTGGTATCGGTGCAGGCAGGATGGTTTTTTTTTAATATCTCTGCTCCTTCTGTAAACTATTCTAAGGTGTAGGAAATTGAATAAAGACAAGTCTACATCTGTTATAATCTATGGAAGCAGTCTTTCTGTAATTTTGGTTTGAATCTGATTTTCTTTTAAGATTAAATGCATAATAATTAAATATATTATTGATTAAACAAATTAATCCCTTTGCCAGGAATCCGTGCTATTTAAAATTTACTTTGTTTTGTTTCATTTTGCATGCAATTTAATTGTTCTTTCTAATTTGAGAGGTTTTCCCTAAAAGTATTTACAAAATAAACTTATTCCAATTAAAAAAAAATTCCTGAAATATATTCCCTGTCACCCAACCACCACTGGTATTTTGGCATTTGCCCTCTCCCCCTGGAAAATTTTCTGCCGTCACCCTTGATGCAGAATTTGTTTGGTACAAGCTGTAGCGGTAGCTGCAACCTAGTAAAGAGCGAACCACAGCCCATAGTAACCAAAAGTTTAAAAACACATTTTGAAAAAAACTGCCTAGTGAAAAAAATAGCCAAATGACATTGAACCAGGAATGGTGACTATTATTTTGTTTCGTCTTAAAAGTAAACATTTATTACGAAAAGAAATTTTCGGTGATTTCGAAAAAAGCCTCAAGCCCCTTGAAAATGGCGTCATTTCAAAATAAAAAGTGTACCATTGGAATCGACATAGTCGAAAACCTACTAAAGGGGAATTGCAGTCCGCCTCCTTGAACAACAAGGAAAATCACTTTTTTGCATGGGCAGCACTAGTAGTATGCTTCGTCTGGATTTGCTCAGAGGTATAGCAATTTCTACGTTATTCTATAGAAGCTCTACACCTTTTCAAAGAGATTCAGAGCTCCCTCACATGGCCTTATACTTTGCTCGGAGGTATAACAATTTCTACGTTATTCTATAGCGCCTCTACAACTTTTCAAAGAGAGTGAGTATCCTCTCACATAGCATTATACTTCTGGTCACGGCAACCTAAATGGAATTTGAGGGTCGATAAAGTGAAATTATGTCACTATTCTAGTTTTTCTAAACCAGTATTGCCTATAACTTAATATATTCAAATATTTTTTGATAACTTGATAGGTGATTGGATTTGAATAAAAGGAATTCAAATATTTTGCCTATGAAATAGACTGTCGTGTTGTAGCATTTCACAGTTTAATAACTCTTTCAAAGAGTAAAATAGATAAGGAATTCGCAAATTGGACACTATGAACGATATTAATTAATGTTTTGAATAATAGGAGTGTGAATGATTCTAATTAGTGATTGTATTTTATGAAGGTGGAGAAGAAAAAGGATTAAACTGATTAGCAGTTAAGGTAACCCCGAAGGAGTTGTTAACTCAGGTAATTTGTTATAAATTTGAAACAACATCAGTCTATGAAAATGGAATCTCTGAATAAAATATTTTTTGGGCGAGATGGGGTGATTGTGTACTGTATAATACACATGTGATGTTTGGACAGTGTTGTCAATTTGAAATAGTTTAACGTTCCCTTCGTTCCCCCATTTCTGAGGGCGGGGGGGGTCAATTTTGGAGGGAAAATCAAAAATGCTCACAATCGAAAATAAATGGGATCTGCCTCAAGGGGAAGGCTCAGAGGCCCTTCGTTCCCCCCATTTCTGAGGGCAGGGGAGGGGGGGGGGGTCAATTTTGGAGGGAAAATCAAAAGTGCTCAGAATCCAAAATAAATGGGATCTGCCTCAAGGGGAAGGCTCAGAGGTCCTTCATTCCCCCATTTCTGAGGGCAGGATAGGGGGGGTCAATTTTGGAGGGAAAATCAAAAATGCTCAGAATCGAAAATAAATGGGATCTGCCTCAAGGGGAAGGCTCAGAGGCCCTTCGTTCCCCCATTTCTGAGGGCAGGATAGGGGGGTCAATTTTGGAGGGAAACTCAAAAACGCTCAGAATCGAAAATAAATGGGATTTGCCTCAAGGGGAAGGCCCAGAGGCCCCTTGTTCCCCCATTTCTGAGGGCAGGGGGGTCAATTTTGGAGGGAAAACCAAAAAATACTCAGAATCGAAAATAAATGGGATCTGCCTCAACGGGAAGGCTCAGAGGCCCTTCGGTCCCCCATTTGTGAGGGCAGGAGAGGGGGGGGTCAATTTTGGAGGGAAAAACAAAAATGCTAAGAATCAAAAATAAATGGGATCTGCCTCAAAGGGAAGGCGCAGAGGCACTTCGTTCCCCCCATTTCTGCGGGCAGGGGAGGGGGGGGGTCAATTTTGGAGGGAAAATCAAAAATGCTCAGAATAGAAAATAAACGGGATCTTCCTCAAGGGGAAGGCTCAGAGGCCCTTCGTTCCCCCATTTCTGAGGGCAGGATAGGGGAGGGGGTCAATTTTGGAGGGAAAATCAAAAATACTCAGAATCGAAAATAAAGCGTGATTTTTTCTTTACTTGGTGGTCATTCAAAAAAGCGAAGATTTCTGTTAAATAAATAATTCTTATACCTTTTAAAATAGCTTTACGGGGTTTGAGAGACTCTGTTGTTTTATTCTGTGTGATTTTTTCTTTACTTGGTGACCATTCAAAAAGCGAGGATTTCTGTTAAATAAATAATTCTTATTCATTTTAAAATAGGTTTACGGGGTTTGAGAGACTCTGTTGTTTTATTCTGTGTGATTTTTTCTTTACGTGGTGGCCATTCAAAAGGCGAGGATTTCTGTTAAATAAATAATTCTTATACATTTTAAAATAGCTTTACGGGGTTTGAGAGACTCTGTTGTTTTATTCTGTGTGATTTTTTCTTTACATGGTGGCCATTCAAAAGGCAAGGATTTCTGTTAAATAAATAATTCTTATACATTTTAAAATAGCTTTACGGGGTTTGAGAGACTCTGTCGTTTTATTATTTTTGAATTTTTCTTTAATTTGTGAACATTCAAAAAGCAATGATTTATTTTAAGTAAATAATTCTTATAACATTTAAAAAAGCTTTAAAGGGTTTGAGAGACTCTGTTGTTTTATTCTGTGTGATTGTGATTTTTTCTTTAAATGGTGGCCATTCAAAAAGCGAGGATTTCTGTTAAATAAATAATTCTTGTACATTTTAAAATAGCTTTACGGGGTTTGAGAGACTCTGTTGTTTTATTCTGTGTGATTTTTACTTTACTTGGTGGTCATTCAAAAAGCGCGGATTTCTGTTAGATAAATAATTCTTATACATTTTAAAATAGCTTTAGGGGGTTTGAGAGACTCTAACGTTTTATTCTGTGTGATTTTTTCTTTACTTGGTGGTCATCCAAAAAGCAAGGATTTCTGTTAAATGAATTGTTCTTACACCTTTTAAAATAGTTTTACAGGGTTTGAGAGACTCTTTTGTTTTATTCTGAGTGATTGTGATTTTTGCTTTACATGGCGGCCATTCAAAAAGCGAGGATTTCTGTTATAATTCTTATGCCTTGGAAAATATGTTTACGGTTTTTGCGAGACTCTTTCGTTTTATTTTGTGTGATTTTTTCTTTACTCGGCGGTAATTAAAAAAGCGCTAATTTCTGTTAAATAAATAATTCTTATACCTTTTTAAATGTATTCAGAGATTTTGAGAGACTCTGTCGTTTTATTCTGTGTGATTTTTTCTTTACTTGGTGGCCATTCAAAAAGCTAGGATATCTGTTAAATAAATAATTCTTATACCTTTTAAAATAGCTTTACGGGGTTTGAGAGACTCTGTTGTTTTATTCTGTGTTATTTTTTATTTACTTGATGGCCACTCAAAAAACGAGGATTTCTGTTAAATAAATAATTCTTATACATTTTAAAATAGATTTTTGTGTCTTTCTGAACTTTCTGTGAATGGCGGGGGTAAGTTTTTAGTTTAAATAATTCTAGGAGGAATTGAGTTTTGTGGCTGGTGTGGAAAAATGGTACATGTTGAATATTCGGGTAAACATAGGACTAAGAAACGCTTCACTATAAATCAGGCTATTGTGTTTTTCTGAACTTTCTAGGGCTTGAGTAACTAAATAGTTTAAATAATTCTAGGAGGAATTGTTTTATGGATGGTATGGAAAAAGGGTATGTGTTAATTATTCGGGCAAACGTTCGACTATAAATAAGGCTATTGTGTCTTTCTGAACTTTCTGTGAGAGGCGAGGGTAAGTATTTAGTTGAAATAATTCTAGGAGGAATTGAGTTTTGTGGTTGGTGCAGAAAAATGATACGTTTGGGGTAAATTAAGTTTTGAGGGGGATAAAAATGGTAGTTATTTAGTACCCAGTAAACAGGTGACTTGAAATGCTTCATTAGAAATAGTTTATTGCTAGTGATACCTCCTCGACAGATATTTGTTTTATTGTATTTTATAGCTATTAGCCAAACGTTGCACTGTGTTTGTCACACCAACTAGTAAATATTTATCGAGGTTTTATTTTTTCTGTTCAATTATTTTCAGTGTAAGCCAATATAATTACCTCATTCACTTATTCTAACTTCACTTGTATGAGTAGGACTTCTAGAATAAGGATTCATTCCCTCGACTAAATCAGTTTATTCATGTAAAATAGTGAATAAAAGACTATTACTTAACCGTATTCATCTTTTTCTTATCTAGCTAAACGTTACGCCGTGTTTGTCACACCAACTAGTAAATATTTATCGGGCTTTTATTTTTTCCGTTCAACTATTTTCAGTGTAAGCCAATATAATGCTAGAGGGAATAAAAACGGTAGTTATTTAATACCCGGTAAACAGGTGACTTGATATGCTTCATTAGAAGTAGGTTATTGCTAATGATACCTCCTCAACAGATATTTTTACGGTTCTAACAATTGTACTCTATGCTTGCTCAGAGACACAATGTGGCTTTCCCGCTATTGCTCTCTGGCCGGTTATCGACACTACCTAGTCTATTGCATATATTAAATCAGTATTTTTTACACAGTGGAACGATAAACACGTAACTAATATCTCTAAAAAAGTGAAAATGAAGCATTTTAGGAAAGTGTGTTCACATGATAGTGTTATTGTAGACTGAATGCTGACAAGGAGAAGTATTTAAAATATGAAACGTATTTTAATGAGAAGTACTATGAGAAGTATTTTAAGTACAAGTGGTAGCACTATCGGAAACGTATGCGTGCATTGTCATGACAGTAAGGAATTGAATTTCTTTGGAGTACCAAAAAAAGTTTAACTTTTATTATGGTGAATGTGCGAGATTGAAATCTCCGGTGATGATTGCAATCAAGGAGAAGGTCAACATAAAAATAATAGTTGATGAATAGGGGCATCTTCTTGCTAGTGCTTGTGGTAACATGTTACCCAGTGTTAAACCATATTGTCAGCTTTCGGGTATTAGTATTCAAATGAAAGGAAAGACGAAAAGAAAGGCCTACTCTTCTACTAATATCATGAATCATATCCTGTCTACATGCCGGAACTGTTACCTGTGTAAAAATAGTGTGATAATAGACAGTGAAATTGCTAGAAAAATAAAAAGGGCATTGGCAGAAAATATCACGAAGGAATATAAAGATGAATCAATGAAAGAAAAAGTATCAGCAAACGTTGCTGCCATTGATCAAACAGTCAATGAATCAAATAATACCAAAGACGAAAAGCATATTGACCCTGTCGATGAAACACCTATAAGAATTTTTTAGGAGCCAAATTTGAATATTCATTGGTCTATTTATTATGAACAAACAGAAGACCACCGCTATAGCATCAAGAAAAAAAACAACTAAGTATTTTATGGTTTAGATTATAAAGTTTCAAAGTTGTTAATTAACATTAATGATGTTTAATAATTTATATTTTTTGTATTAATATTTTACATGACATTATTTCATTAAAAATATATTATGCCTTACATTGTTATGTGTTCATTATTTTTAGATTAAGCTAGCATATCGAACTTTTAAAATGTCTATTAAAATAACGGATATGTTACAAAAGGAATTTGCACACATCATGAGTTAAATAGGTAAGTTAACATACATAAAATATAATTATAAGAATGAATAAATTGTCAATCAATATCTATTGACCGATACTTCGGACAGGATTGACATAATCAAAGTATCAGCGTGAATATATTCTTTATCGATGTCTTTTGACAGATACGTTTGATAACACTGACATAATTTACGTATCAAATTGAACAAATTCTTTATTAACATTCTTTATCGATATCATATGTCGGATACGTCGGATAACATTGACAAATTCAATCTATTATAATGAATAAATTCTCTACCATCATCCATTGTCGTATTTGTCATTATGAAAAAAAAATGTAAGTAAGTAAGTAGCAAACTCTTTCTTGAATTCGACTCATGAATACACAATACAGATATTATAAAAAAAAATTGTAATTTCCAGACTTCATTTACATGCAATAGATACCGAGAGTTCAATGACTCCTCCCCGCAATGACTTCCAAGGGTTTTATGACTCCTCCCTACAATGAATTCAGATGGGTTTAGGGCTCATCCCCCTAGCCATAACTCCATTCAACCTTGAGCGAAGGTACAAAAGTTTGATGAGTATTTTTCTACTTAACAACTACATTAATAACTTCCAAGATGATAGGACTGTATGACACAGAATTTATCAGTTTGAAAAAATCATCTTGTGGTGTTATATTTGAATGTGTATTTTTATTATTGTCTATGGAACTCGAAGAAATTGACTGTTATCATTGGATAGTGAACTATAACATGTTTGAGTATGATAAAAGCTTGTGGAGTACTACATTACGTCATATAAACAGACTGGGATTCTACGATAGAGTGATTACACCACTTAATAATGCTGGTCAGGAACTGAGAAATGTTCAGGAGGAGGTCAGTGAAATTTGCAGCTTTTTCGGGGTTGAAGCACTCTACGTAAAGGGCAATGTACCTACAGATAAAGTTTTAATTCAAAAGTGTGACCCTAGGTTTCCACTTTTCAATCTAGAAGAGTTTAAGTGTCCTGAATTTGAAGGGGGTTATCACCGTCCTGAAGACGAGGTTAGGTTCTTCGTACAGTGAATACCTAAGAACATACCTGATCGTGATAAATCCATAAGACATGGTAAAAACTATTCTATATCATGGGACCATCGTTTGTGGATGTTTAAGAGTGAACTCTAAGTACTATTTTTATGTAAACACATACACACACACACACAAACACACACACAAACACACACACACCCACACACCCACTCACTCTCGCACTCCCACACACACTCACTCACACTCACTCACACACACCCACTCACACTCGCACTCACACACAAACACACACACACACACACACATACAAATACACACACACACACATAGACACACACACACATTTGTTGTTGTTTTTTTTTTCTCAAAAAATCTGTAAATACGTTTAAGCAATAAATATCTTTAAGCTTAACCCGTCTTTATTCTTTAGAATAGTTCTATTCTTTTCATTAAATTGTGCAGAAATTGTAAGTAACAATCGCTTTCTTGAATTCGCTTCCTGGACACAATGCAGATATTTAATTCGAGAAATCATGATAAAATCGCAAGTAAGTAATAAACTCTTTATTGTTTTCACCTATTGGGTACACAATGCAGAAATTTCACTGAAGAAATTATGAAAAAAGTGTAAGTAAGTAACAATGTGTCTGTTTGTGTGTGTGTCTGTGTGTCTCTCTGTGTCTGTGTCTCTGTGTGTGTGTGTGTCTCTGTCTCTCTCTCTCTCTGTCTCTCTCTCTCTCTCTCTCTCTCTCTCTCTCTCTCTCTCTCTCTCTCTCTCTCTCTCTCTCTCTCTGTGTGTGTGTGTGTGTTTGTGTGTGTGTGTGTGTTTTTGTTTTTTGTTTGTTTGTGTGTATGTTTATGTGTGTGTGTGTGAGTGAGTATGTGTGTGTCTATGTAAGTGTGTGTGTATGTGTGTGTATGTGTGTGTGTATGTGTGTGTGTGTGTGTGTGTGTGTGTGTGTGTGTGTGTGTGTGTGTGTGTGTGTGTGTGTGTGTGTGTGTGTGTGTGTGTGTGTGTGTGTGTGTGTGTGTGTGTGTGTGTGTGTGTGTGTGTGTGTGTGTATTTTTTTCTGTGTATGTGTGAGTGTGTGTGTTTGTGTGTGTGTGTGTGTGTGTGTGTGTGTGTGTGTGTGTGGGTGTGTGCGTGTGTGTGTGTGTGTTTGTGTGTGCTTGAGAGTGTTTGTGTGTTTTTTATCTTTTGTGTGTGTTTGTTTGTTTTTTTGTGTTTTTGTCTTTGTTTGTGTGTGTGTGTTTTTTTTTTTTTTTCCTTGTTTTTGTTTTTGTTTGTGTGTCTCTGTGTGTGTATGTGTGTGTGTGTGTGTGTGTGTGTGTATCTGTGTGTGTGTGCAAGCTATGTGTGTGTTGTGTGTCTGATTCTTTTTGTTTGCATGTCTGGGTGGGTGTTTGCAAGTCCAAGTATTTGTCTTTGTTGGTTTGAATGTCTAAAGTGCGTGTCTTTCTCTCCTTGTATGTCTGATTCTATTTGTTGCATGTCTGGGTTGGTGTTTGCAAGTCCAAGAACTTGTCTTTGTTGGTTTGATTGTCTAAAGTGTCTGTCTTTCTCTGTTTGTGTGTATGATTCTATTTGTTTGCATGTCTGGGTTGATGTTTGCAAGTCCAAGAATTTGTAGTTGTTGGTTTGAATTTCTAAAGTGTCTGTCCTTCTTTGTTTGTGTGTGTTATTCTATTTGGTTGAATGTCTTGGTTGGTGTTTGCAAGTCCAAATATTTGTCTTTGTTGGTTTGAATGTCTAAAGTGCATGTCTTTCTCTGTTTGTGTGTCTGATTCTATTTGTTTGCATGTCTGGGTTGGTGTTTGCAAGTCCAAGAATTTGTCTTTGTTGGTTTGAATGTCTAAAGTGTTTGTCTTTCTCTGTTTGTGTGTCTGATTCTATTGTTTGCATGTCTGTGTTGATGTTTGCAAGTCCAAAAATTTATCTTTATTGGTTTGTATATCTAAAGTGTCTGTCTTTCTCTTTTTGTTTGTCTGATTCTATTTGTTTGCATGTCTGCGTTATTGTTTGCAAGTCAAAGAATTTGTTTTTGTTGGTTTGAATGTCTAAAGTGTCTCTCTTTCCCCGTTTGTGTGTCTGATTCTATTTGTTTGAATGTCTGGGTGGATGTTTGCAAGTCCAAGTATTTGTCTTTGCTGGTTTGAATGTCTAAAGTGTCTGTCTGTCTCTGTTTGTGTGTCTGACTCTATTTTTTGCATGTCTGGGTTGGTGTTTGCAAGTCCAAAAATTTGTTTTTGTTGGTTTGAATGTCTAAAGTGTCTGTCTTTCTCTGTTTGTGTGTCTGATTCTATTTGTTTGCATGTCTGGGTTGGTGTTTGCAAGTCCAAGAATTTGTCTTTGTTGGTTTGAATGTCTAAAGTGTCCGTCTTTCTCTGTTTGTGTGTCTGATTCTATTTTTTTGCATGTTTGGGTTGGTGTTTGCTAGTCCAAGTATTTGTCTTTGTTGGTTTGAATGTCTAAAGTGCATGTCTTTCTCTGTTTGTGTGTCTGATTCTATTTGTTTGCTTGCCTTGGTTGGTGTTTTCAAGTCCAAGTATTTGTCTCTGTTGGTTTGAATGTCTAAAGTGTATCTCTTTCTCTGTTTATGTGTCTGATTATATTTGCTTGGATGTCTAGGTTGGTGTTTGCAAGTCCGAGTATTTGTCTTTGTTGGTTTGAAAGTCTAAAGTGCATGTCTTTCTCTGTTTGTGTGTCTGATTCTATTTGTTTTCATGTCTTCGTTGGTGTTTGCAAGTCCAAGTATTTGTCTTTGTTGTTTTGAATGTCTAAAGTGTCTATCTTTCTCTGTTTGTGTGTCTGATTCTATTTGTTTGCATGTCTGGGTTGTTGTTTGCAAGTCCAAATATTTGTCTTTGTTGGTTTGAATGTCTAAAGTGTCTGTCTTTCTCTGTTTGTGTGTCTGACTCTATTGTTTGCATGTCTGGGTTGGTGTTTGCAAGTCCAAAAATTTGTCTTTGTTGGTTTGAATGTCTAAAGTGTCTGTCTTTCTCGGTTTGTGTGTCTGACTCTATTTGTTTGCATGTCTGGGCTGGTGTTTGCAAGTCCAAGTATCTGTCTTTGTTGGTTTGAATGTCTAAAGTGTTCATCTTTCTCTGTTTGTGTGTCTGATTCTATTTGTTTGTATGTGTGGGTTGGTGTTTGATAGTCCAAGTATTTGTCTTTGTTGGTTTGAATGTCTAAAGTGCATGTCTTTCTCTGTTTGTGTGTCTGATTCTATTTGTTTGCATTTCTGGTTTGGTGTTTGCAAGTCCCAGAACTTTTCTTTGTTGGTTTGAATGTTTAAAGTGTCTGTCTTTCGCTGTTTGTGTGTCTGATTCTATTTGTTTGCATGTCTGGGTTGATGTTTGCAAGTCCAAGTATTTGTCTTTGTTGGTTTGAATGTCTAAAGTGCATGTCTTTCTCTGTTTGTGTGTCTGATTCTATTTTTTTTCATGTCTGAGTTTGTTTTTGAAAGTTCAATTATTTGTCTTTGTTGTTTTGAATGTCTAAAGTGTCTGTCTTTCTCTGTTTGTGTGTCTGATTCTATTTGTTTGCATGTCTGGGTTGATGTTTGCAAGTACAAATATTTGTCTTTGTTGGTTTGAATTTCTAAAGTGTCTGTCTTTCTCTGTTTGTTTGTCTGATTATATGTGATTTCATGTCTGTTAGTGTTTGCATGTCCAAGTATTTGACTTTGTTGGTTTGAATGTCTAAAGTGTCTGTCTTTCTCTGTTTGTTTGTCTGATTCCATTTGTTTATAGGTCTGGGTTAGTGTTTGCAAGTCCAAGTATTTGTTTTTGTTGGTTTGAATGTCTAAAGTGTCTGTTTTCTCTGTTTGTGTGTCTGATTCTCTTTGTTTACATGTCTGGGTTGGTATTTTCAAGTCCAAGAATTTGTCTTTGTTGGTTTGTATGTCTAAAGTGTCTGTCTTTCTCTGTTTGTATGTCTGACTCTATTTGTTTGCATGTCTGGGTTGGTGTTTGCAAGTCCAAGTATCTTTCTTTTTTGGTTTGAATGTCTAAAGTGTTCATCTTTCTCTGTTTGTGTGTCTGATTCTATTTGTTTGCATGTGTGGGTTGGTGTTTGCAAGTCCAAGTATTTGTCTTTGTTGGTTTGAATATCTAAAGTGTCAGTCTTTCTCTGTTTGTGTTTCTGATTCTATTTGTTTTCATGTCTGGGTTGATGTTTGCAACTCCAAGAATTTGTCTTTGTTGGATTGTATGTCTAAAGTGTCTGTCTTTCTCGGTTTGTATGTCTGAATCTATTTGTTTGCATGTCTGGGTTGGTGTTTACAAGTCCAAGAGTTTGTCTTTGGCGGTTTGACTGTCTAAAGTGTCTGTCTTTCTCTGTTTGTGTGTCTTATTCTTGTTTTTGCATGTCTGGGTTGGTGTTTGCAAGTCCAAGTATTTATCTTTGTTGGTTTGAATGTCTAAAGTGTCTTTCTTTCTCTGTTTGTGTGTCTGATTCTATTTGTTTGCATATCTGGGTTGGTGTTTGCAAGTCCAGGAATTTGTCTTTGTTGGTTTGAATGTCTAAAGTGTCTCTCTTTCCCCGTTTGTGTGTCTGATTCTATTTGTTTGCATGTCTGGGTTGTTGTTTGCAAGTCCAAGTATTTGTCTTTGCTGGTTTGAATGTCTAAAGTGTCTGTCTGTCTCTGTTTGTGTGTCTGACTCTATTTTTTTCATGTCTGGGTTGGTGTTTGCAAGTCCAAAAATTTGTCTTTGTTGGTTTGAATGTCTAAAGTGTCTGTCTTTCTCTGTTTGTGTGTCTGATTCTATTTGTTTTCTTGTCTGGGTTGGTGTTTGCAAGTCCAAGTATGTTTCTTTGTTGGTTTGAATGTCTAAAGTGTCCATCTTTCTCTGTTTGTGTGTCTGATTCTATTTGTTTGTATGTTTGGGTTGGTGTTTGCTAGTCCAAGTATTTGTCTTTGTTGGTTTGAATGTCTAAAGTGTATGTCTTTCTCTGTTTGTGTGTCTGATTCGCTTTGTTTTCATATCTAGATTGGTGTGTGCATATCAAAGTAATGTTCTTTGTTGGATTGAATATTTAAAGAGTCTGCCATTTTCTGATAGTGTGTTTGTTTCGATATGTTTACATGTCTGATTTGATGTTTGCATTTAAAAGTATTTTTATTTCTTGGTTTGAATGTCTAAAGTGCATGTCTTTCTCTGTTTGTGTGTCTGATTCTATTTGTTTTCATGTCATCGTTGGTGTTTGCAAGTACAAGTATTTGTCTTTGTTGATTTGAAAGTCTAAAGTGTCGGTCTTTCTCTGTTTGTGTGTATGATTATATTTGTTTTCATGTCTGGGTTGGTGTTTGCAAGTCCAAATATTTTTCTTTGTTGATTTGAATGTCTAAAGTGAATGTCTTTCTCTGTTTGTGTGTCTGATTCAATTTGTTTTCATGTCTGGGTTGGTGTTTGCAAGTCCAAGAATTTGTCTTTGTTGGTTTGAATGTCTAAAGTGTCTGTCTTTCTCTGTTTGTGTATTTGATTCTATTTTTTTGCATGTGTGGGTTTGTGTTTACATTTCCAAGAATTTGTCTTTGTTGGTTTGATTGTATAAAGTGTTTGTGTATCTTTGTTTGTGTGTCTGATTCTATTTTTTTACAAGTCTGGGTGGGTGTTTGCAAGTCCAAGAATTTGTCTTTGTTGGTTTGAATGTCTAAAGTGTCTGTCTTTCTCTGTTTGTGTGTCTGACTCTATTTGTTTGCATGTCTGGGTTGGTGTTTGCAAGTCCAAGTATCTTTCTTTGTTGGTTTGAATGTCTAAAGTGTTCATCTTTCTCTGTTTGTGTGTCTGATTCTATTTGTTTGCAAGTCTGGGTTGGTGTTTGCAGGTCCAAGTATTTGTCTTTGTTGGTTTGAATATCTAAAGTGTCAGTCTTTCTCTGTTTGTGTTTCTGATTCTATTTGTTTTCATGTCTGGGTTGATGTTTGCAACTCCAAGAATTTGTCTTTGTTGGTTTGAATGTCTAAAGTGTCTGTCTTTCTCGGTTTGTATGTCTGAATCTATTTGTTTGCATGTCGGGGTTGGTGTTTGCAAGTCCAAGAATTTGTCTTTGTCGGTTTGAATGTCTAAAGTGTCTGTCTTTCTCTGTTTGTGTGTCTGATTCTTGTTTTTGCATGTCTGGGTTGATGTTTTCAAGTCCAAGAATTTATCTTTGTTTGTTTGAATGTCTAAAGTGTCTGTCTTTCTCTGTTTGTTTGTCTGATTCTATTTGTTTGCATGTCTGCGTTGGTGTTTGCAATTCCAAGAATTTGTCTTTGTTGGTTTGAATGTCTAAAGTGTCTCTCTTTCCCCGTTTGTGTGTCTGATTCTATTTGTTTGCATGTCTGGGTTGATGTTTGCAAGTCCAAGTATTTGTCTTTGCTGGTTTGAATGTCTAAAGTGTCTGTCTCTCTCTGTTTGCGTGTCTGATTCTATTTTTTTGCATGTCTGGTTTGATGTTTTCAAGTTCAAAAATTTGTCTTTGTTGGTTTGAATGTCTATAGTGTCTGTCTTTCTCTGTTTGTGTGTTTGATTCTATTTGTTTGCATGTCTGGGTTAGTGTTTGCAGGTCCAAGTATCTTTCTTTGTTGGTTTGAATGTCTAAAGTGTCCATCTTTCTCTGTTTGTGTGTCTGATTCTATTTGTTTGTATTTTTGGGTTGGTGTTTGCTAGTCCAAGTATTTGTCTTTGTTGGTTTGAATGTCTAAAGTGCATGTCTTTCTCTGTTTGTGTGTCTGATTCTATTTGTTTACATGTCTGGGTTGGTGTTTGCAAGTCCAAGAACTTGTCTTTGTTGGTTTGAATGTCTAAAGTGTCTGTCTTTCTCTGTTTGTGTGTCTGATTCTATTTGTTTGCTGGTCTGGGTGGATGTTTGCAAGTCCAAGTATTTGTCTTTGTTGGTTTGAATGTGTAAAGTGCATGTCTTTCTCTGTTTGTATGTCTGATTCTATTTGTTTTCATGTCTTCGTTGGTGTTTGCAAGTCCAAGTATTTGTCTTTGTTGATTTGAATGTCAAAAGTGTCTATCTTTCTCTGTTTGTGTGTCTGATTCTATTTGTTTGCATGTCTGGGTTGGTGTTTGCAAGTCCAAATATTTGTCTTTGTTGGTTTGAATGTCTAAAGTGCATGTCTTTCACTGTTTGTGTGTCTGATTCAATTTATTTTCATGTTCGGGTTGGTGTTTGAAAATCCAAGTACCTGCATTTGTGGAGTTGAATGCCTAAAGTTTCTCTCTTTCTCTGTTTCTTCGTCGTATTATATATGTTTAAAAGCCTGAGTCAGTGTTTGCAAGTAAATCAATATTTCTTTGTTGGTTTGAATTTACAAAATGCCCGTTTTTTTTTGTTTATGTGTATGATTTTATTTTCTCACATGTATGGGTGCGTGTTTTCTAGTAAGTTTACTTTTAATCATTTTATCGAATGTATAAAGTTTCTTTCTTTCTCTGTTTGTGTGTCTGATTCTATTTGTTTGCATGTCTGGGTTAATGTTTGCTTAGATTAAATATGAACATCAATCTTAAAACGAAAACAAAATCCCTATTAAGTATAAATGAAACTTAAAACGAACAGAAATTAAATAAACAATCAATGCAAACAAAAATACAATAGATATTAATGTAAAATGATAAATAAATCTTAAAAAAGTGAAACTTGAATAGAATATGCAAATCAAGCTTGAAACGAATAAAAAGTCCTACAAACAAGAGTTTTAATAGCACTACCTGCCCTTACTGTTAACAATCTAAAACTTACTGCGTTACTGGCGTTCTACTGAAAACTATATGCGTCTTGAACAGTCTTGGAAAGTAAACAAGTTCAAATTCAATATTTAATGTATAATGGTAGGGAGGCCCTAATGAATATGATCAGTACATAATTTATTCAAGGATAATCGATCGAGTCTAATGGGGTCAAGGTCAATTGATTTGTTGTTGTTCGTCTAGGTGTAATCAATCCGGAGTGAAGTTCGCACATGCGCATTAACGAGGGAGAGATGTATTGATCTAGGACTCGTGGGGGAAGTGGATTTCCGAGAACTTGATTTACATAATCAGTGGGCGAATGTATTGATCCGATAACGGGACAAGATCGCGTGTCTTTCTCTAAGCCAATCAACGAAATTATGCAAGGTTTCCCATTACATCACAATTTGCCCTTGAGATTTTGTATATAACGGACATGCGTTGAGGTTAAATTATCATATAGATAGTCTCAAGACATTAAGGATAGAGAATCAAATTTTATTGACTTGGAAGCTTTGGCTACAGCGATTTATAATGTGAGTTCAGTTTAGTAAATTTTCTTAGTTTATTTCCAAATAAATTCATTTTCGAGGAAAAATTCATACGTAAGTAATTATTGCTTGTTTAAAGAGATAGTATATATATATATATATATATATATATATATATATATATATATATATATATATATATATATATATATATATATATATATATATATATATATATATATATATATAAATATAAATATATATATATATATATATATATATATATATATATATATATATATATATATATATATATATATATATATATATATATATATATATATATATATATATATATATATATATATATATATATATATATATATATATATATATATATATATATATATATATATATATATATATATATATATATATATATATATATATATATATATATATATATATATATATATATATATATATATATATATATATATATATATATATATATATATGTATATATATATATATATATATATATATATATATATATATATATATATATATATATATATATATATATATATATATATATATATATATATATATATATATATATATATATATATATATATACACATATATATATATATACTATCTCTTTAAACAAGCAATAATTACTTACGTATGAATTTTTCCTCGAAAATGACTCCATATTTCTGGGGGAAATTGGCATACTGCTATTTTCAGGCTTAAAAAACGTTCTATATAGTCACAAGTTTAAGAAAATTTGTTGAGAGAAAATCCCAATGCGTAAATCTCATTTTGAGCTAATACTAATTCTTAAGCGACAAATTCCCAGGTCAAATTTTGGGCCGACAGTGAAATTATTATTTTTTTTAAGTTGAAGAGTTTGAGAATGATATAAATTTTTTAATAAAAAAATTGAGGGGGGGGGGCAATGTTTCCAGTCAATTTTCCAGCTAAAAGATATCCATACCTCTTGCTCTGCCTTTTAGTACTGATTCCAAACATACTAATCACTGCCCTTGCAGATATATCCTAGTCTGCCTTTAATGGTATATAGGCTATATACAAAACAAAGCTGGTTAGTTTTGCTTCGTTTTCAAGATTAGCTTTATTTGACATGAAGAACAAACTGTTGATGATAAATAAGCTTGAAAGACAATGAAAACCAACAAAGCAGAAGAGTTTTGTACATAGTGTAGGCCTATATCTGGTACCATTAGGGAGGAGTGTTGGGTGCATTTGCAAGTGTGGTAGTTCACATATCTAAAATATCCGTTAAAAATTATATTAAATGGTACCTTTATCTTTGAGATAGCAAATTATGAAAAAACTATGTTAACAAACCAACAATATGCTAAACAACATATTGAACAACAATGAAAAGTTTGAATACTTTTTTTAATTCCTGAAAGAGAATTGGTATTAGAAATGTTAATTCCGTTTCAAAGCAAGTACTGCAAACTGAATTGTAAATACTGGAAGGTGAAAAGTGTGTTATTATTGAATTTACCTCTCTAACTTACTCAAGAAATCTACCAATATTGCTGCAGCTTCACAGTGCAGTTCAGTGAACAATAAAGGATAAGAGATAAGTGATTTTCATCATGGGTCCCTAATCTGCACCTTTTATCATATAATATATTTTCTTCTTGTGCAACAAACTTAAAAACAAACCGCGTGTCGTAAATCGCACTCAAAGGCCCATTCGATTGGAAATTCAAAGGGTGGGTGCCCTTTTCAATAGTCGAAAGTGATGGGAGGACAACTAGCCCCCCCCCCCACGCCCATCATTCCCACAAACACATCCAATCAAAATTTTGAGACAGTGATTTTATTAAAAGCAGTTATAAGTTCTGGAAATTAGGTCTTTGAGGATGAGAACTCCCCCACAGCCCTCAGGGCAAGGGTCGTAATTTATGCCCTGGGGGCATATAAGGTTTTGTATTGACAACGCTGTCGTAGAAACTTCAGAAAGGGCCCATTCGATTGGAAGTTTAAATGGCTGGTTTCCTTTTTAATAGTCGAAAGTGATTCTAAGGCAACTGACACCCCTTCCACGCCCACCATTCCCCAAACACATCCAATCAAAATTTTGATATAGCCATTTGGTTCAACGTAGTTGAAAGTTCTGGAAATTATATGTTTGAGCAGGATATTCCCCCCACAGTCTTCAGGGGCAAGGGTTATGAGTTATGCCCTGGGGTATATATGGTTCTTATGGAAGGAATTCTCGTATAAACTTCAGAGAGGGCTCATTTAATTGGAAATTGAAAGTTCTAGTTCACTTTTTAAGCGTCAAAAGCTATTGGAGGGTAACCAGCCCCCCCCTCCGGTGTCGACTTAACCCACCAGGGCCCAGGGGCAGGCGTTGTAATTTATGCCTTGATGGCATATATGGGTCTTATGGAAGGGATGCTCGTATTAACTTCAAAGAGGGATCATTTGATTGGATATTGAAAGTTCTCGTTCACTTTTTGAGAATCACAAGAGATTGGAGGGAACCTAGCCCCCCCCCCCCCAACCCCTTCACGCCGTTTTTTCCTCACACCCATCCGATAAGAACTTTGAGATAGTTTTTTTTTAAATAGTTCAAAGACCATATAACAAAAACTCAGGTATCGTCACAACCCCCCATGGTCCAGGGGCAAGCGTTTTAAGTTATTCCCTGGGGCATGTATTGTTCGTATGAAAGGAATTCTCGTAGAAACTTCAGAGAGGGCTCATTTGACTGGATATTGAAAGTTCGAGCTCACTTTTTAATAGTCAAAAGAGATCCGAGGGAAGCTATCCCCCCCGCGCCTTCTTTTTCAAAACCCATCTGATGAAAATTTTGAGAGAGACATCTTGTAAAAAAAAATAGTTCACAGGTCGGATAAGAAAAACTCCGGTGTCAATACAATCCCCCAGGGCACAGGGGATGACGTTCTAAGTTATGCCCTAAGGGCATGTATGGTTCTTATGAAAGGGATGTTCGTATAAACTTCATAGAGGGATCATTTGATTGGAAATTGAAAGTTCTAGTTTACTTTTTAATAGTCAAGAGAGTTAAACTAGCCCACCCCCACGCTCTTTTATCCCCAGACCTGTCCGCTATAAGTTTTTAGATAGCCAGTGTTTTTGAAATTGTTCAAAAATTATATAACAAAAACGCCCCCCAGAGCCCTGGGGATAGGCGTTGTAAGTGTTGTCCTGGGGGCGTATATGGTTCTTATGATATAAACTTTGTATAAACCTCGGAGAGGGCTAATTTGATTTGAAATTGAAAGGTCTTGTTCACTTTTTAAGAGTCAAAAAAGTTCGGGGGCAACTAGCCCCCCCCCTTCCTCCACGCCCTAAATGCATCAGATAAAAATTTTGAGATATACATTTTGTTAAAAAAAAGTTCAAAGTTCGAATAACAAAAAACTCCGGTATCGACACAGCCCCCCAGGGCCCAGGGGTTGGCGTTGTAAATTATTCCCTGGGGCATATGTGGTTGTTATGGAAGGGATGCTCAAATAAAATTCCTAGAGGGCTCATTTGATTGGAAATAGAAACTTCTAGTTCACTTTTAAAGAGCCAAAAGAGACCGAAGCTTAAACAAGTCCCTCCACGCCCTTTTTCCCCAAACCGATCCGATAAAAATTTTGATATAGCAATTATGTTAAAAATAGTTCAAACATCAGATAATAAAAACTCCGAGTTTGACACCAACCCATTTTTTCGCTTTGATATTGTTACTTTGATATCAGTTTTGTTACTTTAATGAATATTTGATTTTTTTAAGTTTGGTTTTGAAATAAGGAATTTTTAAAAACTTTAGATTTTTTGTAATCAAAAACGAAAAAGAATTAATTAAAAAACTTTCCGAAAAATAGGTTTTTCAAAGAAAAGTAAAGGCAATTTTAAACTTAAGCTCAGCATATACAAATACCTTAAAAAATTCACACTCAAAACGACCAGAAATTACTATTAAAGAATAAATGTAACCCAAAACGAACAGAAATTAAATAAACAATCATAGCGAAAATATACAACAAGTAATACTATAAATGAATAAATAGATCTTAAAGCGAGTAATGCTTAGATTAAATATGAACATCAATCTTAAAACGAAAACAAAAATTCCCTATTAAGTATAAATGAAACTTAAAACGAACAGAAATTAAATAAACAATCAATGCAAACAAAAATACAATAGATATTAATGTAAAATAATAAATAAATCTTAAAAAAGTGAAACTTGAATAGAATATGCAAATCAAGCTTGAAACGAACAAAAATCACCACAAACAAGAGTTTGGGTATGACCTCCTTCTCTCACTGTAAAAGTCTAAAACCTACTGCGTCATTGGCGCTTTACTGAAAACTTCATGTGTCTTGAACAGTCTTGGAAAGTATAAACAACATCAAATTGAATATTTGATGTATAATAGTAGGGAGGCCCTAATGAATATGATCAGTACATAATTTATTCAAGGATAATCGATCGAGTCTAATGGGGTCAAGGTCAATTGATTTGTTGTTGTTCGTCTAGGTGTAATGACTCCAGGGCGAAGTTTGCACATGCGCATTAACGGGGGAAGGATGTATTGATCTAGGACTCGTGGGGGAAGTGGATTTCCGAGAACTTGATTTACATAATCGGTGGGGGAATGTATTGATCCGATAACGGGACAAGATCGCGTGTCTTTCTCTAAGCCAATCAACGAAATTATGTAAGGTTTCCCATTACATCACAATTTGCCCTTGAGATTTTACATATAACGGACATGCGTTGTGATTAAACTTTCATATAGATAGTCTCAAGACATTATCGATAGAGGATCAAATATTATTGACTTGGAAGCTTTGGCTACAGCGATTTATAATGTGAGTTCAGTTTAGTAAATTTTCGTAGTTTATTTCCAAATAAAATCATTTTACATAGTCACCCCTCCAGTAAATTCAAATTCAGGATATACACCCCTCCCACACAATACAAACTCCACTACATGATGTTTATACTCGATAGAAAGCGCAAAATACGCTCTTTTTTTATTATGTAAACCCCATCCTCCCTTCCCCTCTGTTTATGACTTTTATTCTGTTTTAGATAAATTCTGTATCTTACCTAAAATTCAGTGTCAACTTTCTGTCAATCCCTTAATATACTATTTTCACCGCTATGGCTTGACTTACAAATATCCCGCAAAGATTTAAATAGCTGATAATTACTGACACCCTTTAAAGTAGATCCGGCATTGCTAAATATACAAGAATTTGGGTAGCAAAAGCATCCACTGAAAAAGGATAGTTTTTCCCGTCGAGTTAAAAACAGTTTCATGCAGAAAGAGATTGCGTTAATTAAGCTAAGCCTTTGCAACCTGTATGGCAGAGGGAAATGAGGTATTTCAAAAATAAGATTTATATATAAAAATATTTTTAGGACATTATATAAAAGGGGGAGGCGGGGAAGGCGCAATACCCCAATTCTAACACCTTCATTTTAAGGTGAACACAAACTGTTTCTGCGCATGAACTGCAAAGAGATGGCTACCTGTGCTCACCAGCTCGCATTTTATATAGACTCTGATTTGACGAAATAAATTACCTTGCATATATATATAACCCTGAAATGTAGTGTTTGATTAGCTTTTAATTATACCATATTTATGGCTGGATATTTTGAGATCTATATTTTAAATCATTGGCCTGGATTTGATGCACCTTTCGACTTTAAAGAATCATGCAAGTTTTTTTTAACTTTAAACACACCGTAGCTCTTTGCTTTACTGAAAAGGAGGAAGGGGGCTTCTTAGGATGGGATAGATATACCTGTGATCTATTAAAAGAAATTGAGAATAAGAAGGAGACCACTACTATCACCAAGGAAATTAAAGACATTGTGTTATAGATTTCAGAAATAAAGTTCCATATATTTAATATTTTCTTAGGCTTAAGAGTCGAGGTTTGAGAATTTTAAGAGACTATTTTCCCTATTTTAATATATTTATTCAGATGACTACTGACTCAATATGGATACTACCTGATAACCAAAATTCAGTATTTGTTATCTAACAAAAACTTCACAGAAAATGAACACCGTCCCTCCTACAGGTAAAGGTTAGGCTAGATCGTTTTCAGACTGAACAATGTAAGTGGGGAAAAACATGAAATGGGTTATAAAATAAAAAGCAATAACCATTGCAATTTAAGGGGAAATTAGAGGAGAGGACTCCGGGGGAGGAGAGAGTGTCTTTAAGGGACGGAGGGCAGTTTTTTGGTCAACAGCTCAATATTAACTTTTTTTCCGCTGTTATATTTATAATTTATTTTTCTTTGTGCAAAGCAGTAGTGTTTAAGTGTAGATTTAATGTTACTCAACTACCTTAAGTGAAAATGATTTATTCTAAGAAAGTGAGCTGTATTTGTTAGAGTTTCAGAAACATTACATATTTATTTAATTTAATCCCTTTTTTCAGCTATAATAATGTTTGGTGTGATTGACACAGAATATATTGGTCTGAAATATTCCACAACTGGCATTATTTTCGAAGCAGCTTTCTTACTCCTAGACGATCAACGGCGTGAAATTCATAGCTATAAATGGAACGTCAGATACAATATGTATAAGTACGAGAAAAACAGATGGAGTTCAACACTAAATTTTATAAATCGAAACAGCTTTTACGTTAAAACCTAAGACCACGTAATGAAAATGGCCATAAAATAAAACATGTACAAGAGGAAATTCAGGAAATATGCCGTTTTTTTGGTGTGCAAGCAGTATATGTTAAGGAAAACCTGCCGACTGATAAACTCTTACTAGAAAACTGTGATAAAGACATAGCATTATTCAATTTAGAAGACATCAAATGTGAGAAATATCTGCATTTAGTACATGCTCCGGAAGATGAAGTTAGATATTTCGCTCAATGGGTGCCGGAAAAGATGCCTGATATGGAAAAATGCATCAGATATCGAAAGACTTAAACTCATGCTCCTCATAATATCAATTGGATTAAGATATTTTTTAAAACATGTCAATATGTATTTTTTTCAAATGTTTTTTAATATGTTTAAGCAATAAACATCTTAACCCTCAGCTGTCTCTATTCTTTAGAATAGTTCATCACCATGAAAATTATACTTTCAAATTCAGCATGTCAGGGAACACACTTTCAGGTTCAGCACGTTAGAGAACCCTAAATGATAAGTTAAATCTAAAAGATTAAAGAATTTCTCTGAAATCACACTTTCAGATTCAGCATGTCAGGGAACACACTTTCAGGTTCAGCACGTTAGAGAATCCTAAATGGCAAGTTAACTCTAAAAGGTTAAAGAATTTCTCTGAAATCACACTTTCAGGTTCAGCATGTCAGGGAACACAATTTCAGGTTCAGCGCGTTAGAGAACCCTAAATGATAAGTTAACTCTAAAAGATTAAAGAATTTCTCTGAAATCACACTTTCAGATTCAGCATGTCAGGGAACACACGGGTGAAACTCTGTGGTCGTTATAATATACAAGTTCCAGTTGAACAGTGTTTTGAGGTCCGCTAGCCCAACCCCAAAGAGCCCCCGAAGACCCATGTTATGAACTTCCATAATAAACTCGGTATAATCAACACGAGCATCACAAACAAGAACCCGATCACTTCCGGTGAGCTCTCACTTGAACAATACAGTATATCCATCTTGAGAACTATTACTTAAAAATGTAACTGTACTGGTTTGACCTCCTTGTATATACTCAGGGGTTTCTTATAAAACGTAATAAAAAGGATTACTCAGTTTTTTTAAATATATTAATAAATTTTATGTCTGAAATTCATCAATTAGATGGATATGGTGGTTTTCTTTAAATGCGTGACGTGATTTAACATCCTGGGCAAAAGTCTGTACAAGATTTAATGTCCTTGGAAAAAGCCTTTATTAGATTTAATGTTCTTGGTAAAAGCCTTTACGTAATTTAATGTCCAATTTCTGAAAAAAGGTGGAGGGAGACAACCCTGAGAATTAAGTGACATTAATGAAAATGACGGCACATCAGCCGAAAACCGTCAACGAGAACTCCGAATAACCATCTCCAAAGTGTCAAAATGCCGTCAGTACGCCAACGTCCCTTAGAAAATCGGGGAGTGGGAATGAGTTACTCAGAATCTAGAAGGCCCTATTTTTTCCACTGAAAATAACAAAAATTTATATTTTTCAACGACACATACCAAAAGAATTATTATTAAAATCTTGAGGGAGAGTGATCTATGATAATCAGTGCTTCGTTTATCATTTAGCTTCCCATCGAGAGAATTTACAAGCATAAATAGATATATTTCATCTTTAGATATTTAGTTCTTCACTGAAATGTCTCAGTTTCAGATTTTTGGAGGTGGAGCAAGGTATCATGGAGTGATTTCAAAACGAATAGAAGTTAAGTCATTTTTGCATGTTTTTAAGGTTAATTTTTATATATTTTTCTAATAAAGTTGAGTTTTTATTCATTTTTAAAATTAAGTGCGCGGGGGAGGAGGGTATAATGCGTTGCTTTGAGATTTCATATTGAATTATATGACCTTTCTAATATTCTCAATACTCAAAGGTTCAAATGCAATGATTTTATTTAATTTTTACAAAAATATCTAACCTATCGTGATGATAGCCGCAAAGCAAAGTATATTTATCACACGTTCTACGCCTATATGTAGATTCGTATCTTCGTATATCTCGCCATATCAAAATCCAGTTCCACTGTTTGCACCAATAGCATCTATCATCCCTGACAATATCGTCAGGGTTGTGAGGATAGTACTGTCCTCCTTTGGGCTTCATTACAGAGTTCTGAAAGTAAAAGTATATTAAATTATTAAGGAGGCTATTATTTCTTTGAAATATACATTTACATTATATAATTTTCATGTTTTTTTATTTTTATATTAATGTAGAGTTCCATAATATTCATGTCTAAAGTTCATTAATTAGCCGGATATGTTTTTTTTTACAAACGGAACGTGATTTAGTATCATCGATAAGAGCCTGAATGAGATTTAATGTCTATGATAAAACCTGGAAAAACCTCTCCAAGAACTAAGTTTTTCAAAGAAAAGTAAAGAGCTACTACATTAAATCAAAGATGAGCAGAAATAAAGTTGAATAATTGCTTAAATGTAAATTTTCTAACATTTCTCTTAGAAGTAACAGGTTTTTAACAAGTGCCCTTTCAAAGTTAGGCCGATATTCTACAACCATTAGCTTAATACGATATCTCGTTAGAGAAAAAAAAAACTAACAAATAAACACGCATCCTTGATCTTTCTTCTGGCAAAAAATGTAACTGATTCTTTTGATGAATCTATTGCTATCAAAATTCCGTTTTCTAGAGTTTTGGGTACCATTGAGCTGGGGTCGCTCCTTACGTACACTTCATTAAATAAACACGCATCCGTGATCTTTCTTCTGGCAAAAAATGTAAAATTCCATATTTTTGTAGAAAGAAGCTTGAAACCTCTATAGTAGGCTTCTCTGATACGTTGAATATGATGGTGCGATTTTTCATTAAGGTTCTATAACTTTTAAGGGGTCTTTCCACCGTTTTTTGAAAATCAGCCAAATTTTCTCAGACACTTAACTTTTAATGGGTAGGAATAAACTTGGTGAAACTTGTATATTTGAAATCAGCATTAAAATCTGATTCTTTTAATGTATCTATTGCCATCAAATTCCGTTTTCTCGAGTTTTGGATACCATTGAGCTGGGGTCGCACCTTATTTACACTTCATTACCACGAAATGTTTTATTAAAAAAAAAATTTTCCACAAAATAAGATTTTCAAAGAAAAATAAAGAGCTACTACATTAAATCAAAGATTAGCCGAAATAAAGTTGAATAATTGCTTAAATGTAAATTTTCTAACATTTCTCTTAGAAGTAACAGGTTTTTAACAAATTTTCTTTCAAAGTTAGGTCGATATTTCACAACCGTTAGCTTGATACGACATCTCGTGAGAGAAGAAATAAACTAACAAATAAACACGCATCCGTGATCTTTCTTCTGGCAAAAAAAATGTAAAATTCCACATTTTTGTAGAAAGGAGCTTGAAACTTCTGCAGTAGGCTTCTCTAATACGTTGAATATGATGGTGTGATTTTTCATTAAGGTTCAATAACTATTAGGGGGAACCAAGGTAAGTTTCAATTTTTAGAAAACCGACATCTGTCTATCAGCGCTATACAAAAATTCTCTCGTGTCTTTAAAAGCTATTTAAACTTACATTAGCCATTGAAGAACCGATGACTTCATTTGGGGTATTCATAAATAAATAGAAACATTTCCCCATGTTTAATTTAGGTTAGGTTAGGTTAGGTTAGCATATCGTGAATGCACTCATGATATGCTAACCTAACCTAACCATACTTAAACATGGAGAAATGTTTCTATTTATTTATTAATATTTATTTATAGCTAACCTAACCTTCATGATATGCTAACCTAACCTAACTTAAACATGGAGAAATGTTTCTATTTATTTATTAATATTTATTTACAGCTAACCTAACCAAATCTAACCTATAGTTTTGGAGGTTAGATGAACCTAACTTAAATGTAGAGAAACCTAACTTTGAAAGAAAACTTGTTAAAAACCTGTTTAGAAGTAACAGGTTTTTAACAAGTTTTCTTTCAAAGTTGGGTTTCTTCACATTTAAGTTAGGTTCATATAACCTCCAAAACTATAGGTTAGATTAGGTTAGGTTAGCTATAAATAAATATTAATAAACAAATAGAAACATTTCTCCATGTTTAAGTTAGGTTAGGTTAGCATATCATGAAGGTTAGGTTAGGTTAGCTATAAATAAATATTAATAAATAAATAGAAACATTTCTCCATGTTTAATTTAGGTTAGGTTAGCATATCATGAGTGCATTCATGATATGCTAACCTAACCTAACTTAAACATGGAGAAATGTTTCTTTTTGTTTATTAATATTTATCTATAGCTAACGTAACCTAACCTTCATGATATGCTAACCTAACCTAACTTAAACATGGAGAAATGTTTTTATTTATTTATCAATATTTATTTATAGCTAACCAAACCTAATCTAACCTATAGTTTTGGAGTTTAGATGAACCTACCCTAAATATAGAGAAACCTAACTTTGAAAGAAAACTTGTTAAAAACCTGTTACTTCTAAGAGAAATGTTAGCTTATCATTAGTGCTCATGATGTGCTAACCCAACCTAGCCTAACTTAAACATGGACAAATGTTTCTATTTATTTATTAATATTTATTTATAGCTAACGCGCGCCACTCTAAGTTAACTAAAATTAACTCACATTTTTAGAGTTGCATGTGCATTCCAGATACTGTAGGTTGTCTGCAGATGTGTGGGTGAAGGAAAATCAGTTGTGCTATCATCCATAACTTACTTGAAATTGATGGTAGCACTTGCTTTAGTAAAAAAATTAATCTAGATTTTTGCATGTCTCTCTCACTAGGCCCCCTGGGGGTAGTGACTTATCAGAGGATTTTTTCATAATAGGATGTACTAAAAGATCAAAAATGTATTTTAAGATTCAATTATTTGAAGTTTTCCTAGAGATCTTTCAAACCTATCTGGATGTCCATAGTCCCCCTTACATTTACACATTAATAATTGAATAAATAATAGGTAATAATAGACTATAAAATTAGCAAAAATGACAGTACAAAAAAAAGAGGAAAATCTGAAACTGAGACATTTCAGAGAAGAATTAAATATCTAAACGATGAAATATGTCTATTTCTGCTCGAAAACTCTTCCAAGGAGGTTAAATGATGAATGGGGCAATGACACTTCTAGATTCTTCTCCCTCATGATTTTAATAATAATTCTTTTTTTGGATTTGTCTTTGAAAAAATATCAATTTTTGTTATTTTCAATGAAAATAAAAAATGACGCTTTCTAGATTCTGAGCAACTCATTCCCAAGAGGACCCCTGTCCTCTTCCAAGCCTATGGGAGATATACAACTTTATTTCTGAAAAACAAGTCATACAATGGCTTATGACATTGGCTTATGATCATAAAGAAGTCCTATATGAACTTGTTTTCCATATTCCTATAAAGTCTTTATTAATTTGAGTTACGATAGAAAATACACCGTTATTACTGTATATTATTAGATGTCTGAAGATTTTAACTCCAGTGCAGATTGAAATAAAGATAGAAATAAAGTGATGAATACCCCAAGTGAAGTCACCGGTTCTTCAATGGCTAATGTAAGTTTAGATAGCTTTTTTAAGAAAAGATAGAATTTTTGTATAGCGCTGATAGACAGATGTCGATTTTTTAAGAATTGAAGTTGTCCTTGGTTCCCTCTAAAAGTAATAGAACCTTAATGAAAAATCACACCATCATATTCAACGTATGAGAGAAGCCTTCTGTGGAGGTTTCAAGTTCCTTTCTACAAAAATGTGGAATTTTACATTTTTTTTCTTAAAAAAGATCACAGATGCGTGTTTATTTGTCAGTTTTTTTTTCTCACGAGATATCGTATCAAGCTAATGGTTGTAGAATATCGGCCTAACTTTGAAAGGACACTTGTTAAAAACCAGTTACTTCTAAGAGAAATGTTAGAAAATTTATATTTAAGGAATTATTCAACTTTATTTTTGCTAATCTTTTATTTAATGTAGTAGCTCTTTACTTTTCTTTGGAAATTTTATTTTGTGGAAAAATTTTTTTTTTAATCAAACATTTCGTGGTAATGAAGTGTAAATAAGGAGCGACCCCAGCTCAATGGTACCCAAAACTCTAGAAAACGAAATTTTGATAGCAATAGATACATCAAAAGAATCAGATTTTAATGCTGATTTCAAATATATAAGTTTCATTAAGTTTATTCCTACCCATTTAAAGTTAGGCGTCTGAGAAAATTTTGTTGATTTTTAGAAAACGGTGTAAAGACCCCTTAAAAGTTATAGAACCTTAATGAAAAATCGCACCATCATATTCGACGTATTAGAGAAGCCTACTGTAGATGTTTCCAGCTTCTTTCTACAAAAATATGGAATTTTACATTTTTTGCCAGAAGAAAGGCCAGAAGAAAGGCCATTTTTTGCCAGATCACGGATGCGTGTTTATTTAATGAAGTGTACATAAGGAGCGACCCCAGCTCAATGGTACCCAAAACTCTAGAAAACGAAATTTTGATAGCAATAGATACATCAAAAGAATCGGTTACATTTTTTGCCAGAAAAAAAATCAAAGTTGCTTGTTCAATTGTCTGTTTTTTTTCTCTCATGAGATGTGGTATCAAGCTAGTGGTTGTAGAATTTCGGCGTAGATATGAAAGGACACTTGTTAAACCCTATTTTCTTTTAAGGTAAATTTTAGAAAATATATATTTAAGCAATTATTCAATTTTATTTCTGCTCATCTTTGATTTAACGTAGTAGCTCTTTACTTCCCTTTGAAAAACTTAGTACTTGGAAAGATTTTTTCCAGGTTTTATCATAGACATTGAATGTTATTCAGGCTTTTATCGATGACACTAAATTACTTTCCGTATGTAAAATAAAACATATCCTGCTAATTGATGAATTTTAGACATGAAAATTATGGAACTTTTCATTAATATAAAAATAAAAAACATGAAAATTATATAATTTAAATGTATATTTCAAAGAAATAATAGCCTTCTTAATAATTTAATATAATTTTAATTTCAGAACTCTTTAATGAAGCCCGAAGGAGGACAGTACTTTCTTCATAACCCTGACGATATTGTCAGAGATGATAGATGCTACTGGTGCAAACAGTGGAACTGAATTTTGGTATGGCGAGATATACGAAGATACGAATCTACATGTAAGTTTAGAACGTGGAATAAATATACTTTGCTTTGCGACTATCATCACGATAGGTTAGATATTTTTGTATAAATTAAATAAAATCAATAAGTTCTTGCATTTGAACCTTTGAGTATTGAGAATATTAGAAAGGTCATAGAATTCAATATGAAATCTCAAAGTAACGTTTTATACCCTCCTCCCCCGCGCACGTAACCTTAAAAATGAATAAAAACTCAACTTTATTAGAAAATATATAAAAATTAACCTTAAAACATGCAAAAATGACTGAACCTCTATTCGTTTTGAAATAACTCCATGATACACGGCTCCACCTCCAAAAATCTGAAACTGAGACTTTTCGGTGAAGAACTAAATATCTAAAGATGAAATATGTCTATTTCTGCTCGAAAACTCTCTCGGTGGGAGGCTAAATGATGAATGAAGCACTGATTCTTCTAGATCCCGCTCCCTCATGATTTTAATAATAATTCTTTTGGGATTTGTCGTTGAAAAATATCAATTTTTTGTTATTTTCAGTGAAAAAATAGCGCCTTCTAGATTCTGAGTAACTCCTTCCCTCCCTCCTATTCTCCGAGGGGTGTTGGCACACTGACGGCAATGTGACACTTTGGTGGTGGTTAATCGGAGTTCTCGTTGACGGTTTTCGGTTGATGTGCCGTCATTTTCATTAATGCCACTTAATTTTCAGGGTTGTCTCCCTCCCCTTTTTTCAGAAACTGGACATTAAACTACGTACAGTCTTTTACCAAGAACATTACATCTCATGCATACTTTTTCCAAGGACATTAAATCTTTCAGAGACTTTTACCAATGATGTTAAATCTCGTCTCGCATTTAAAGAAAAAATATCCATGTAATTGATGAATTTTAGGCATGAAATTTATGAATATATTGAAAAATATTAAGTAATCCTGTTTATTACGTTTACAAGAAACCCCTGAGTATATATATATATATATATATATATATATATATATATATATATATATATATATATATATATATATATATATATATATATATATATATATATATATATATATATATATATATGGAAGAAGGTCAAAACCATTCCAGTGAGCTTTTTTAATCATAGTGCTCAAGATGGAGATAATGTATTGTTCGAGTGGGAGCTCACCGGAAATGATGAGGTTCTTCTTTGTGGTGTTAGTGTCGATTCTACATATTGTATTTTGGAATTTCGTTACAATGGTATTGGGGGCTCTTTGGGGGTGGGCTATCGGACCTCAAAGAACAGTTAAACTTAACGTTGTATATTATCACGACCACAATGTTTCCGCCGTTTGCTCCCTGCGATGCTGAACCTGAAAGTGTGATTTCAGAGAAAATCTTTATACATTTGGAGTAAACTTATACTTTAGTTTTCTCTAACATGCTGAACCTGAAAGTGTGTTCCCTGACATCCTGAATCTGAAAGTGTGATTTCAGAGAAATTCTTTAATCTTTTAGAGCTAACTTATCATTTAGGGTTCTCTAACGTGCTGAACCTGAAAGTGTGTGCCCTGACATGCTGAATCTGAAAGTATAATTTTCATGGTGATGAACTATTCTAAAGAATAGAGACGGCTGAGGGTTAAGATGTTTATTGCTTAAACATATTAAAAAACATTTGAATAAAATACATATTGACATATTTTTAAAAATAGCTTAATCCATTTGATATGATGAGGAGCATGAGTTTAAGTCTTTCGATATCTGATGCATTTTTCCATGTCAGGCATCTTTTCCGGCACCCATTGAGCGAAATATCTAACTTCATCTTCCGGATCATGTACTGAATGCAGAAATTTCTCATATTTGAAGTCTTCTAAATTGAATAATGCTATGTCTTTATCAAATTTTTCGAGTAAGAGTTTATCAGTCGGCACGTTTCCCTTAACATAGACTGCTTGCACACCAAAAAAACTGCATATTTCCTTAGTTTTCTCTTGTACATGTTTTATTTCATAGCCATTTTCATTACGTGGTCTTATGGTTTTCATGTAAAAGCCGTTTCGATTTATAAAATTTAGTGTTGGACTCCATCTATTTTTCCCGTACTTATACATATTGTATCTGACGTTACATATATACCTATGAATTTCACGCCGTTGATCGTCTAGGAGTAAGAAAGCTGCTTCGAAAATAAGGCCAGTAATTTTTCTGAAACTCTAGCAAATACAGCTCACTTTCTTTAATAAATCATTTTCACTTAAGGAGGTTGAGTTACATTAAATCTACACTTAAAAACTACTGCTTTCCACCAAGAAAAATAAATTATAAATATAACAGCGGAAAAAAGTTAATGTTGAGCTGTTGACCAAAAACTGCTCTCCGTCCCTCAAAGACACTCTCTCCTCCCCCGGAGTCCTCTCCTCTCATTTTCCCTTAAATTGCAATGGTTATTGCTTTTTATTTTATACTTTTATCACCCATTTCATGTTTTTCCCCATTTACATTGTTCAGTCTGAAAACGATCTAGCCTAACCTTTACCTGTAGGAGGGACGGTGTTCATTTTCTGTGAAGTTTCTGTTAGATAACAAATACGGAATTTTGGTTATCAGGTTGTATCCATATTGAGTCAGTAGTCATCGGAATAAATATATCAAAATAGGGAAAAGAGTCTCTTAAAATTCTCAAACCTCGACTCTTAAGCCTAAGAAAATAATAAATATATGGAACTTTATTTCTGAAATCTATAACACAATGTCTTTAATTTCCTTGGTGATATTAGTGGTCTCCTTCTTATTCTCAATTTCTTTTAATAGATCACAGGTATATTCATCCCATTCTAAGAAGCCCCCTCCCTCCTTTTCAGTAAAGCAAAAAGAGCTAAGGTGTATTTAAAGTTAAAAAAAGTAGCGTTATTCTTTAGGGTCAAAATCTGCATCAAATCCAGGCCAATGATTTAAAATATAGATCTCAAAATATCCAGCCATAAATATGGTATAATTAAAAGCTAATCAAACACTAAACTTCAGGGTTATATATATATGAAAGGTAATTTATTTCGTCAAATTAGAGTCTACATAAATGGCGCGCTAGTGAGCACAAGCAACAATCTCTTTGCAGTTCACGCGAAGAAACAGTTTGTTTTAACCTTACAACGAAGCTGTTAGAACCGAGGCATTGCCCCTTCCCCACCTCCCCCCTTTTACATAATGTCCTAAAAATATTTTTATATATATTTAATTCTGGAAATAACTCATTTACCTCTGTCATACAGGTTGCATAGGCTTAGCTTAATTAAAGCCATCTCTTTCTACATGAAACTGTTTTTAACTCGACGGGAAAAACTATCCTTTTTCAGCGGAAGCTTTTGCTATCCAAGTTCTTGTATATTTAGCATATACAAGCATATATATATATATATATATATATATATATATATATATATATATATATATATATATATATATATATATATATATATATATATATATATATATATATATATATATATATATATATATATATATATATATATATATATATATATATATATATATATATATATATATATATATATATATATATATATATATATATATATATATATATATATATATATATATATATATATATATATATATATATATATATATATATATATATATATATATATATATATATATATATATATATATATATATATATATATATATATATATATATATATATATATATATATATATATATATATATATATATATATATATATATATATATATATATATATATATATATATATATATATATATATATATATATATATATATATATATATATATATATATATATATATATATATATATATATATATATATATATATATATACTATTCTTTAAACAAGCAATAATTACTTACGTATGAATTTCGAAAATGACTCTATATTTCTGGGGGATATTGGCATACTGGTATTTTCAGGCCTAAAAAACGATCTATATAGGTCAAAAGTTTAAGAAAATTTGTTGAGAGAAAATCCCAATTTGTAAATCTCATTTTCAGCTAATACTAATTCTTAAGTGATAAATTCCCAGGTCAAGTTTTGGGCCGAAAGAAAAATTCTTATTTTTTTTTAAGTTGAAGAGTTTGAGAATGATATAAATTTTATAATAAAAAAAATTGAGGGGGGGGGGGGCAATGTTTCCAATCACTTTTCCAGCTAAAAGATATCCATACCTCTTGCTCTGTCTTTTAGTACTGATTCCAAACATACTAATCACTACCCTTGCAGATGTATCCTAGTCTTCCTTTAATGGTATATAGGCTATATACAAAACAAAGCTGGTTAATTTTGCTTCGTTTTCAAGATTAGCTTTATTTGACATCAAGAACAAAGTGTTGATAATAAATAAGCTTGAAAGTAAATGAAAACCAACAAAGCAGAAGAGTTTTGTACATAGTGTAGGCCTATATCTGGTACCACTAGGGAGGAGGGTTGGGTGCATTTGCAAGTGTGGTAATTCACATATCTAAAATAGCCGTTAAAAATTATATTAAATGGTAATTTTATGTTTGAGATAGCAAATTATGAAAAAACTTAAGAGGTATTGACTTGGGGGGCGAACTCCTTTTATATACGTAATACCAGTTCGTTTTAAGTTCTAATGTTGCTTCTTACTTTCAGTTGAAAAAACTTGTTTTTTTTTAATTTAATTTCTGATCGTTTTTTTCAAATGCTGGGAAATCCGGCGCCCCCTTCATATAAATGTCCCTTACCCCAAGGAAACATCCTCCATGGAAAGATTCTCCTGAGTACCCCCCTCCTCCAGGTCACCCCCCACCAAAAGAAAAAAATCCTTCCTGAAAATGTCTGTATACTTCCCAATAACCAATACTATATGTAAACAATGGGCAAAGTTCATAACTTGCAGCCCTTCCCATGGGAACTGTGGGGTATTAAGTCCCCAAAAAACAATCGTTAAAATATTGTAACTCATTAAGAAAAAACGCTTTGCAATCATTAATCTATAGCGTCTCTTACAAATAGCCCACTTGACGGGTTTCGTGACTGGTTTCCTTGATACAGTTTGGCAGCGGTGGGCCCGTGCTAATGCACCAGTACCCAAAATTTTTAGTTGTCAAAAATTTAGACAAAGCACGAAAAAATGAATCTTGTAAACTTTATACAACTCCAAACCAGATCATCCAAAGAGAAGGGCAAAATCACTGTTCCCCCTCCCCACAAAAATTGACACTACATACAAAGTGCACAATACCTAAAATATTTTGAAATCAATATGTGGTTTTTCTTCAAAAGGGCTTTGTTCCAGCTTTTTCCGAGTGTCACGATATTTTAAAGTTTTGATAAGGGTTTTGTAAATGAAATGTAAGTGACTGATTGCTGAAAATGCTAGCAGTTCACTGTCTGAGTGAGTACGCCATACAGGGACTAGAGCAACTTCAAAACAACTCTTGATGACCGATCGGATTTCCGAAAATTGTTGAAGATCCACATAGTGAATAGTCTAAAAGACGTTTTTGTTCGCCTCTGAGGCAAACATCAGCTTTCTGTACTCTTGAAATATCATGGCTCTATTGTATTATATATATAGAGAGAGTTGTCACCAAGAAACGAGCCGTCATCAAACATATGTTTGGTTTTGTAATATCTGTAGTTTTGCAATTCTTTTGTCAAATTTTTCATAAATCAGTACTAAAAAATTTTAACCTCTATCTAAATTAGATTAAATAAAAATTTAAATTGGAATAAATTTTAGGGGTATTGTTACTGCTAAAAAAATAAATGAAAGATTTTTTTTTAATTGTTGTACAAAAACAAAAGTTAAAATAGTTCTAGCCATAACTTTATAAGACAATGATTATAACCAGATCTATCAGTTTTTAAAAGTTTGAAGAAATTAACCTTTTGGCCAAAGTTTGCATATAGGAGAATGCTTACTCTTCTGATCTCTAGTCCTTCTGCTATAAGTGGCACAATTGTATCATTTTGATAACAAGGTTAACAGGTTATCGAAAGAACTTATTGCCCAAAAATAGTGAACGCTATTATAGCGCTGTTATGAGTAACGCGAGGAAGAAAAACGATCCGCATATCAGATACCTACACATAAGTATAGGTCAAAAGCAGAACAGAACTCTGTGAACGAACAAAAATAACAACCCCCTCCACGTATGCCGTCGTAAAATTGACTAGTGGTTCACTGAAAGCAAATATTGTATAAAGGCAAATTGTCCTTTAAACACTCGGTTTATTTCATGCATACCGTGATCTTAGTGAAAAGCAGTTTTATATAAGCTTAAAAGAGAACCTAGTAACAAACAGAAAATTCACTTCTGTTTTTTATTGTTTAAAAAAATAAGAGTTGTGAGAAAGTCAAACTTTAGCGTAAAGAGCGAGGCGTTGAGGAGGGGACAGCCATTCATATACGGAATAATTTCTGTTCGTTTTAAGTTTTAATGTCACTCCTTACTTTCAGTTAAAAAAAAATAGTTTTTTTTAGTTAATTTCTGAACGTTTTCGAATTAATTCAGCTTTGATTTTGGCTCACCGTACATAAATAATTAAAACGAAATTTCCATATTACTTTTCCTTTTTTTGGCTAATTGGCTTTCTCGAAATTTTTTTCTAACGTAACTTACGAATTAACTTACTTAACAAATTTCTATATTCGTATGTTTTTATTACGTATATTAGGGAGTTCGCTCCCTAGTCAATACCTCGCTCTTTACGCTAAAGTTTGAATTTCGTTCGAATCACAAACCCCTGAATCACAAAGGCCGTTTAATTAGAATAGATAGCTCTTTTGAAAGTACTAAAAAACTATGAAAGTACTAAAACTTTTGAAAGTACTAAATCACAAAGGCCGTTTAATTAGAAAAGATAGCTCTTTTGAAAGCACTGAAAAAAAACTGTAGCGTAAAAAGCGAGGTATTGACTTGGGGGCGAACCCTCTCATATATGTAATAATTCCTACTCATTTTAAGTTTTTATGTTGCTTCTTACTTTCAGTTCAAAAAACTTGTTTTTTTAATTGAATTTCTGATCGTTTTTAAATAATGCTGGGAATCCGGCGCCCCCTTCATAGAAATGTCCAACTTGCAATTGTTCTAATTAAACAACCCCTGTGTTTCAGGCGTCGTTCATAAAGAATTAGGACAAAATTCAACCTTCAGCGTAAAGAGTAAGGTGTTGAGAAGGGGGAATCCCCACATATACATAATTATTTCTGTTTTATTTTAAGTTTTAATAATGTTTCTTACTTTCAGTTGAATAAATTTGTTTTTTCATTTAATTTCTGATCGTTTTTTAAATCGTTTCCCCCCTCTTTCCAAAATCAGGTAAATTTCCTCAGGCTCGTAGCCTTTGATGAGTAATACTAAACTTAATAAAATTTATATATTTAGAATCAGCATTATAAGCCCATTCTTTTGATACATTTATTGACATCAAAATACCGTTTTTTAAAGTTTCGATTGCTATTGAGCCGTATCGCTTGTTTTTTTTTATTGTTTTTTTTTACGTATATGTTATTACGTATATGAGGGGGTTCTCTCCTTAGTCAATACCACGCTCTTTATGCTAAAGCTAAAATTTTGTTTAAATCACAAACCCCTGAATCACAAAGGCCGTTTAATTAGAATAGATAGCTCTTTTGAAAGCACTAAAAAAACTGTAGCGTAAAGAGTGATGGTATTGACTTGGGGCGAACTCCTTCATATACGTAATAACTTCTGTTCGTTTTAAGTTCTAATGTTGCTTCTTACTTTCAGTTGAAAAAACTTGTTTTTTTTTTAATGTAATTTCTGATCGTTTTTTAAATAATGCTGGGAAATCCGGCGCCCCCTTCATATAAATGTCCCTTACCCCAAGGAAACATCCTCCACGGAAAGATTCTCCCGAGTAACCCCCTCTTCCAGATCCCTCCCCCCACCAGAAAAAAAACCTTCCTGAAAATGTCCGTATACTTCCCAATAAATCCAATACTATATGTAAACAATGCAAAGTTCATAACTTGCAGCCCTTCCCTGGAAATGTATTAATTCATCCTAAAAGACATATTTATTAGATTTTCGACTATTTAATTGGGTGACTCGGGAAAACAATGAGCGTTGGAATCAGCTAAATTGCCCTCCAATTTTTTTGGTCACTTAAAAAGGGCACTAGAACTTTGAATTTCCGTTCAAATAAGCCTCTTACAATATGCTAGGACTACTGGATCGATAAAAAAAAAAAAAAAAAAAAAAAAAAAAAAAAATGAACACGCAACCGTGACCTTTCTTCTGACAAAAAACAAAAATTCCACATTTTTGCAGATAGGAGCTTGAAAACTGCATGTTATAAGGTTCTCTGATACGCTGAATTCGATGGTGTAATTTTATTAAAGTTATATGACTTTGAGGGGGTTCTTCCCTCTTTTTTCGAAAATAAGTCACCTTCGTAGGCGCATAACTTTCAATGGGTAATACTAAACTTGATGAAAAATATATATTTGAAATCAGAGTAAAAATCTGATTTATTTGACATATCTATTGGCATCAAAATTCTGTATTTTGGTGTTTTGGTTACTGTTACTGAGTCACCATTTACAGTTCGTTACCACGAACTGTTTGAAAAAAGAAAATTTAAAAAGTGCAATAGAGCGTGGGGATCCGCGGCGACGCGGTTTGTTTTTAAGTTTGTTGCACAAGAAGAAAATATAGGCTATGATAAAGGTGCAAATTTAGGACCCATGATGAAAATAACTTGTCTCTTATCCTATATTATTCACTGAACTGCGCTGCGAAGCTGCAGCAATATTGCTAGATTTCATGAGTAAGGTAGAGAAGTAAATTCAATAATAACACACTTTTCACCTTCCAGTATTTACCATTGAGATTGCAATACCTGCTTTGAAACGCAATAAACATTTCTAATACCATTTCTCTTTCAGGGACTAAAAAAAGTATTCAATCTTTTCATTGTTGTTCAATATTAAGTTTTTTCATTATTTGCTAGCTCAAAGATAAACGTACCATTTAACATAATTTTTAACCGTTATTTTAGATGTGTGAATTAACACACTTGCAAATGCATTCAACCCTCCTCCCTAAGATATAGGCCTAAACTATGTATAAAACTCTTCTGATTTGTTTTTTTTTTTTCTTTCAAGCTTATTTATCCCCAACAGTTTGTTCTTCGTGTCAAATAAATCTAATCTTGAAAACGAAGCAAAATTAACCAGCTTTGTTTTGTATATAGCCTATATACCATCAAAGGGAGACTAGGATACATCTGCAAGTGTATTGATTAGTATGCTTGGAATCTGTACTAAAAGGCAGAGCAAGAGGTATGGATATCTTTTAGCTGGAGAATTGACTCGAAACATTGACCCCCCCCCCCCTCAATTTTTTATTAAAAAATTTATATCCTTCTCAAACTCTTCAACTTAAAAAATTGATAATTTCACTTTAGGCCCAAAACTTACCAAAAATTTACAACGACTTACATTTATTGATGACGACTCTGCATGGATTTGGACATTTCTATTTGGTTGATGGTTCGGTTACATTGTTTGGTCCTAGGTAGTTGATGGGATGAGTGGCGTCAAAACCTTGTTCAAGTGCAAATTTATCTCAATTGCTTGATTAGGATGACAGCATTATTTCTTTCTTATTCTCTCTCTCTCTCTCTCTCTCTCTCTCTCATATATATATATATGTATGTATATATATATATATATATATATATATATATATATATATATATATATATATATATATATATATATATATATATATATATATATATATGTATATATAATGTTTTTTGAGGTAATTACTTGACAAGAAAAAAAAATGAGAGAGAGAGAGAATAAGAAGAAAGGACTGTCATCCTAATCCAGCAATTGAGATAAATTTTAATTCTTGAACGAGGTTTTGACCTTACTCATCTATCCAACTACCTAGGACCAAACAATGTAACCGAACCATCAACCAAATAGAAATGTCCAAATCCATGCAGAGTCGTCATCAATAAATGTAGGTCGTTCTTAAATTTACAAGCGAAATATTTCCAAGTAGTACCTTTCATTAGAGCTCATCAGAAGAAAATATTATATATATATATATATATATATATATATATATATATATATATATATATATATATATATATATATATATATATATATATATATATATATATATATATATATATATATATATAATATATATATATATATATATATATATATATATATATATATATATATATATATATATATATATATATATATATATATATATATATATATATATATATATATATATATATATATATACAAAGCTGGTTAATTTTGCTTCGTTTTCAAGATTAGCTTTATTTGACATCAAGAACAAACTGTTGATGATAAATAAGCTTGAAAGACAATGAAAACCAACAAAGCAGAAGAGTTTTGTACATAGTGTAGGCCTATATCTGGTACCACTAGGGAGGAGCGTTGGGTGCATTTGCAAGTGTGGTAATTAACATATCTAAAATATCCGTTAAAAATTATATTAAGTGGTACCTTTATCTTTGAGATAGCAAATTATGAAAAAATTTAATATTGAACAACAATGAAAAGTTTGAATACTTTTTTTTAGTTCCTGCAAGAGAATTGGTATTAGAAATGTTTATTGCGTTTCAAAGCAGGTACTGCAATCTGAATTGTAAATACTGGAAGTTGAAAAGTGCATTATTATTGAATTTACTTCTCTAACTTACTCAAGAAACCTACCAACTTTGCCGCAACTTCACAATGCAGTTCAGTGAATAATATAGGATAAGAGATAAGTTAGTTTTATCATGGGTCCCTAATCTGCACCTTTATCATATAATATATTTTCTTCTTGTGCAACAAACTTAAAAACAAACCGCGTGTCGTAGATTGCACTCAAAGGCTCATTCAATTGGAAATTCAAAGGGTGGGGGCCCTTTTTAATAGTCGAAAGTGATTGGAGGACACCTCGCCCCCCCCCCCCCGCCCATCATTCCCACAAACATCCAATCAAAATTTTGAGACAGTCATTTTACTAAAAGTAGTTTTAAGTTCTGGAAATTAGGTCTTTGAGGACACGACAACTCCCCCACAGCCGTCAGGGCAAGGTTCGTAATTTATGCCCTGGGGGCATATAAGGTTTTGTATAGACAACGCTGTCGTAGAAACTTCAGAAAGGGCTCATCTCGATTGGAAATTTCAGCCACCGGCTAGTTTCCTTTTTAATAGTCGAAAGTGATTCTAAGGCAACTGACACCCCTTCCACGCCCACCATTCCCCAAACACATCCAATCAAAATTTTGATGTAGCCATTTTGTTCAACGTAGTTGAAATTCCTGGAAATTATATGTTTGAGCAGGACATTCCCCAAACAGTCTTCATGGGCAAGGGTTATGAGTTATGCCCTGGGGTATATATGGTTCTTATGGAAGGAATTCTGTTATAAACTTCAGAGAGGGCTCATTTAATTGGAAATTGAAAGTTCTAGTTCACTTTTTAAGCGTCAAAAGCTATTGGAGGGTAACCAGCCCCCCCCTCGGTGTCGACATAACCCACCAGGGCCCGCGGGCAGGCGTTGTAATTTATGCCTTGATTGCATATATGGGTCTTATGGAAGGGATGCTCACATTAACTTCAAAGAGGGATCATTTGATTGGAAATTAAAAGTTCTAGTTCACTTTTTAAGAGTCAAAAGATATTGGAGGGCACCTAGCCCCCCCCCCGCCACGCAGTTTTTTCCGCAAACCCATCCAAAAAGAACTTTGAGATAGCTTTTTTTAAATACTTCAAAGAGCATATAACAAAAAATCAGGTGTCGTCAGTGACCCCCCAGGGTCCGGGGGCAGGCGTTTTAAGTTATGCCCTGGGGCATGTATTGTTCGTATGAAAGGAATTCTCGGCGAAACTTCAGAGAGGGCTCATTTGACTGGATATTGAAAGTTCGAGACTTCACTTTTTAATAGTCAAAAGAGATCCGAGGGAAGCTGTCCCCCCACGCCTTCTTTTTCAAAACCCATCTGATGAAAATTTTGAGATAGACATCTTGTTAAAAAAAAATAGTTCAAAGGTCAGATAAGAAAAACTCCGGTGTCAATACAATCCCCCAGGGCACAGGGGATGACGTTCTAAGCTATGCCCTAAGGGCATGTAGGGTTCTTATGAAAGGGATGTTCGTATAAACTTCATAGAGGGCTCGTTTGATTGGAGGTTGAAAGTTCTAGTTTACTTTTTAATAGTCAAGAGAGTTAAACACAGCCCACCCCCACGCTCTTTTATCCCCAGACCTGTCCGCTACAAGTTTTGAGATAGCCAGTGTTTTTTTGAAAATTGTTCAAAAATTAGGTAACAAAAACGCCCCCCAAAGCCCTTGGGATAGGCGTTGTGGGTGTTGTCCTGGGGGTGTATATGGTTCTTATGATATAAACTTCGTATAAACTACGGAGAGGGCTCATTTGATTTGAAATTGAAAGGTCTTGTTCACTTTTTAAGAATCAAAAGAGTTCGAATCGTATAAAATTCCTAGAGGGCTCATTTGATTGGAAATAGAAACTTCTAGTTCACTTTTAAAGAGTCAAAAGAGACCAAAGCTTAATCTATTCCCTCCACGCCCTTTTTCCCCAAACCGATCCGATAAAAATTTTGATATAGCAATTTTGTTAAAATAGTTCAAACATCAGATAATAAAAAGGTCCGAGGTTGACACAAACCCATTTTTTCCCTTTGATATTGTTACTTTGATATCAGTTTTGTTACTTTAATGAATATTTGATTTTTTTTTATGTTTGATTTTGAAATAAGGAATTTTAAAAACTTGAGAATTTTTGGAATCAAAAACGAAAAAAAAATTAATTAAAAAAACTTTCCTAAAATAGGTTTTTAAAGAAAAAGTAAAGCCAATTTTAAACTTCAGATCAGAATATATAAATACCTTTTAAAATTCACACAAAACACGACCAGAAATTACTATTAAAGAATAAATGTAACCCAAAACGAACAGAAATTAAATAAACAATCATAGCATAAACATACAACAAGTAATACTATAAATGAATAAATAGATCTTAAAGCGATTAATGCTTAGATTGAATATGAACATCAATCTTAAAACGAAAAAAAAAATTTCCTATTGAAGTATAAATAGAATTTAAAACGAACAGAAATTAAATAAACAATCAATGCAAACAAACATGGAATAGATATTAATGTAAAATAATAAGTAAATCTTAAAAAAGTGAAAACTTAAATTGAATATGCAAATCAAGCTTGAAACGAACAAAAATCACCACAAACAACAGTTTGGGTATGACCTCCTTCTCTCACTGTAAAAGTCTAAAACCTATCGTGCGTCATTGGCGCTTTACTGAAAACTATATGCGTCTTGAAATCTTGGAAAGTATAAACAATATCAAATTGAATATTTGATGTATAATGATATTAATTATTGAAAGATCCATCAGTTCAAGAACTTATTTTGCTGTGATTGTATTTTTATTTTCAGTACTGTATGAACTGGACAAGAAAATATTTGTAATTTAATCCGTTTTCAGTTAAGCGCTAATAACGCAAAAGGCTTCTGGTTTTTATTTACAGTTAGGAAAGGAGGCAGTATCCCAACACTTGTTTGTAGGGAAACTATATTCGTCTTTAACAACTTTGAAAAGAGCTAATAAACTAATAAATTAAATATTTAATGATATGTTAGTTGCTTAAGCTCATCAGTTCAAAATGCTACTATAATTTTAATGTTTATTTTCAATATTAAGTACAAAAGAAAATATTTGTCATAAAATTGATTTTTAATATTTGTCATAAAACGGACAGTCCCGGGAATTAAAATATATATTATTATTATTATTATTATTATTTATTTTTAACCCACACTATACAGAGGTACAATACGTGGAGTATCACGAGGAAAAACACAAAAAATGCGACACAAGACAATATATAAATCAAAAATTACAAAATTACAGCGTAACACATAATAATTTAAAAGAAACGAGAGCAAAAAAAAAGAAAAAAAAAATAATAACGTGAAAGGAGGGGGAAAAGAGGAAAAGAGAAAAAAAAAAAAAAAAAAAAACTGACAACATTCAGAAACAAAAAAGCAGGCAATAATATTATAATTATTGGATTTTTAAAAACTCTTTAAAAATCTAAATTGTATAATTACCAAACAGAGAAAAACAACTAAACAAATAAAAGAAAAAGAAAAATAACTTACGACTGAAAAAACCTGATAAGGTGATGGTGCGGAGAAAAACAGATACAAGCAGGATTTGAAAGTTTTCTGTGTAGTGCTTCCAGTTTTTCAGTAATATTAGTAACAAGAAATTTATTAATAATTACCCGGTTTTTGGTCCAAGGTGGAAGAAACAACAAAAATTTACAAAATCTAAAATAATTAATCCGGAGTCTTTTTAACTCAATTTTCTTCAGAAGGAGAAAAATTCCAGAAGCAAAAAGAATTGAATGGTCACAAAGAGTTGAGTAGAGCTTGGCTAACGCGAGTTTATTATATTTACCTCTATTGGCAACAATCTTAGCATATCCTAATTTAATTTTCGTATTAATATCTGAGACTGTGCGCTGGCGCAAGCTCGGAAGACTATTAGTAATAAAAATACCGAGCCATCAAAGAGAATCTACGAGAGGGATAGTAAAGCCACTACAGCAAAGGGAAGTACTAGAAATATTATTAAAAGAAAGAAATTTACATTTATCTACATTAAGAGAAAGGCCTATGTCTGAAAAAGAAGTAGCTACACGAGAAACCATGTTAGATAAACCAGTTTTAGTACGGCTTATAAGAAGCAGATCATCAGCGTAAGCCAGGTAGGAAATATCAGAAAAACCGGAGAGATAGGTAGCCGAAATCTTTGCCAGAACTCCTGAAATACACAAATCAAAAAGGGTCGGAGATAAAACTCCACCTTGCCTTAAACCTGTTTTCAATTTAATATTAGATGCAGGCACAGATTTCAGCGGAAGAAAAGAATTAGAGTACCAGTACCGAAGAAGCAAAATAACCGATAGATTGACACCGTAACCACGAAGAGCAGAGAAAAGCTGACTATGACATACACTATCAAAAGCTTTAGATAGATCTAAAGTACAAAGATATATACTCCTTCCCTTAGAAGAATTTTTCAAGGAGCAAAGAATATAATACATAATCTTCATATATATATATATATATATATATATATATATATATATATATATATATATATATATATATAGATATTTAAACTTGAGGCTTAAGTTGTCACCAAGAAACGAGCCGTCATCAAACATATGTTTGGTTTTGTGAGTATCTGTAGTTTTGCGATTCTTCTGTCAAATTTTACATAAATCAGTATTAAAATTTTTTAACCTCTATTTAAATTAGATTAAATAAAAATTTAAATTGGAATAAATTTTAGAGGTATTGTTACTGCTAAAAAAATAATTGAAAGATTTTTTTTAAATTGTTGTATAAAAACAAATGTTAAAAGTGTTCTAGCCATAACTTTATAAGACAATGATTATAAGTAAATCTATCAGTTTTTAGAAGTTTGAAGAACTTCATCAGAACTTAATACAATTTTTGAAAGCTGTGTTGTCGTGGGTAGCTAATTCTCTCGTAATACACAGCTGGCCAAAGTTTGCATATAGGAGAATGCTTACTATTCTGATCTCTAGTCCTTCTGCTGTAAGTGGCACAATTGTATCATTTTGTTAACACGGTTACCAGGTTCTCGAAAGAACGTATCGCCCAAAAATAGTGAACGCTATTATAGCGCTGTTATGAGTAACGCGAGGAAGAAAAACGATCAGCATATCAGATACAGGGTTGCCATCGTCAGTAGGATTTTACTAGATCTAGTAAAAAAAAAAAATCTAGTAAATTTAGAGGATCTAGTAAATTTCCCGAAATCTATTAAAAAGTCATGACTTATAGTAAACAAAACCTATTTTTTATTTTACATGAATTCAGGGAAAAAATTATCGTAAACATATGACAATTTACAGTTTTTGCTTGTCTGTTTTACAATTTTGTTTGTCTCTCTCAGAGACAAACAAGTAGTATCCTATTTTCACAAGCAAACACTTCACTTCCGGCGTCTAAAAGGTCGACAAAATCAGCTTTTTGTGTATCAAACCTTACCAACTAAAAATGAAGCTATAATGACACTTGGATTTGTGATGATTGGGAATCTATTGGAATCAAAACAAAAGCCAACCAGTCAAGGTGATTAGGTGAATCTCCTCAGTTTGAAAATTTTTATTGAGTAAAAAGGAGCCTGCTGAGAGAAATTAAAAGTAAGTAGAAATGTAACATTATATATAGGCTATATATATATATATACATATATTTATATATATACATATATATATATATATATATATATATATATATATATATATATATATATATATATATATATATATATATATATATATATATATATATATATATATATATATATATATATATATATATATATATATATATATATATATATATATATATATATATATATATATATATATATATATATATATATATATATACTATATACTACATCCAAAAAAGGATTTTTGAACTTGTAGGTTTCCGGAATTTTCAATCATACTATGAAAACGAAAGAAAAAGGAAAAGAGAAAAAAAAGAAGAAAAAAGACTGAAAATCGTGTTGATTATCCTCCTTTAGTAAAAATCGATGCTCGATGGTGCGCGTGCGGCGTGGCCCCACGTGTAAAAATTCTTTTTTGAGCATTTAGTAAAAACAGATACAATCTAGTAATTTTTTCCTCTCCGATTTAGTAAATTCTTCCCGGTCAGGGTGGCAACCCTGATCAAATACCTACCAGGGTTGCCACCCTGACCTGGAAGAATTTACTATATCGAAGAGGAAAAATTTACTAGATCGCATCTGTTTTTACTAAATGCTCAAAAAAAAATTTTTGCGCGTGCGGCTACGCCGCACGCGCACCATCAAGCATCGATTTTTACTATAGGAGGATAATCAACACGATTTTCACAATCCTTTTTCCTTTTTACTTCTTTCTTTTTCTCTTTTCCTCTTTTCTTTCGTTTTCATAGTATGGTTGAAAATTCCGGAAACCTACAAGTTCAAAAATCCTTTTTTCGGATTATTTGGATGTACTACTGAATAGGCTTCATATTCCAGATGCGGTGTATGCAAGACGTCAAACAATAGTCTGGAATATTGGATTCTGGAAATTCTGATGGTAAAGCAGAATTTATCAATTTATCAATTGATAAATTTATCAATGTCCTTCAGGTCATAAAATTCAGATGTATTGAAAAAGTAAAAAACAATCAACGAAGACAAACAGCTACAACTCATCACGAAGCAATTCAGACGATGAAGTGCTAAGAATATGAGGTGTGTTTGAAAGTGACGGCTTTTGAAATTTGTCCCCCAGTTTCCGTTTTTAGGTTTGAAATCTAAACCCTTCAATTTTACATTTTTAGGAGGAAATTTGCCAGTTTTAAAACACTAATTGGGCTGGTCTTTAAATTCGGGATAAGCTGCTTACAAAGATGTCTGACAGATTTTAAAGCAATTAATTTATGATTTTTTTTTTTTTTACTGATTTTTTCTGGATTATTTCTCGTTCGTATTATAGAGAATCAAAAACCAATTTAATCTTTGTCAGTTCAAAGCGGAAACGACGTAATCGGCTACCGATTTAGTTGCACAATTATATAAATTAAAAAGTACACCTCAAATTGGATTAGGGCTGCCAAGAAAAAGAAAACTTATATAACATACAATAATTAGTTTACAAAATACCCTCTTGTCACTAGTCTTCAGGTCAGTAAATAATACAAATTTAATAGTAAAAGAAAAACATGTAGTAATAATTAAAAAATTTGCACTTAAAAGCCTTTACTCGTCCTCGTCCTCATCCGGATTTAAAGCATCGACTAGTGTTGAATTCTGACTCAAGGGATCCAACTGTTTCCATTTCTTGGTAGCCCGAGTCAAATCGCTGCGGATCACCCTGTCATGGACTCCAGTTGACGACCTGAGGACAAGTTGCTTTGTTTTCATAAGGGCCGAGACAGTCGAGATATATCGCTTATTCCGATTTTTGGTTTTTATGACGGACAAAATTGAGAACTGTCTCTCTGCTCCAGCACTTGAATGGGGCAAGCTGCAGAGAGTCAGAAAGAACTTTGGCAAGTATGGAAACAGTTTATTTCCAGCAGCATCTTTAAAAAGGGACAAAGCTTTCCAAAATTTGCATGGATTTTTGAGGTCCAACTGTGAAACGTGACGGAGAATCGTTTTCCTCCTTGATCGTTTTCTTCCGTTTAATTAACGCAAACTCAAGTTTGCGTTAGTTAAACTTGCTCATAACACAAGTCTATCGGATCAACCTATTTTGGACCCCCCTAAAATATTTTTTTTTGGTTCAACCTATTTTGCCCGCCCCCCTAAAAAAAAATCCTGGATCGGCCCCTGTGCAGACTGAAACCATGTGTCATCTCATTCAGAAGAGAAGAAGCACTCAAGTTCACGGCATTCACCTAACACAGTGGTCAGCAGCCATTTTACTTAAGAGACTCAAATATAAACAATGAAGTAGATTATTTAATATCTGACAACAATAAATGTTTGTTAATGTATCAAACCTATATCATAGCATTAGACCTTGACTCAATCCCCACTCGCAATTGCCCCTACCCACAAATATTACTATTTACCTTAGTTCTACCCTATGATGAAAGGATGATAAACTTTCTATCCACAAGTAAAATGAATCGTTTTCTGCAATTCTGAAAAAAAAATAACCTTCACTGCTTTCAAAGTTTGGTAAATACAATTTTTTGGCATATTATGGAGTGATAACTGTTTCTTAACACACACACATATATATATATATATATATATATATATATATATATATATATATATATATATATATATATATATATATATATATATATATATATATATATATATATATATATATGATTTTGTCGGTCTTTAGACGCCGGAAGTGAAGTGTCTGTTTATGACAATAGGTGACTGCTTGTCTGTCTCTTTAAGAGACAGAAAAGCAAAAATTGTAAGTTGTCATATATTTACGATAGTGTTTTTCCCTGAATTCATTGAAAATAAAAAAAAGTTTTGTTTACTATAAATCATGACTTTTTACTAGTTTTTATTAGATTTCGGAAAATTTACTAGATCCTCTAAATTTACTAGATTTTTTTTTACTAGATCTAGAAAATCCTACTGACAGTGGCAACCCTGATACCTACACATAAGTAGAGGTCAAAAGCAAAACAGAGCTCTGTGAACGAACAAAAATAACAACCCCCTCCACGTTTGCCGTCGTAAAATTGACTAGTGGCTCACTGAAAGCAAATATTGTATAAAGGCAAATTGTCCTTTAAACACTCGGTTTATTTAATGCATACCGTGATCTTAGTGAAAAGCAGTTTTATATAAGCTTAAAAGAGAACCTAGTAACAAACAGAAAATTCACTTCTGTTTTTTATTGTTTAAAAAAATAAGAGTTGTGAGAAAGTCAAACTTTAGCGTAAAGAGCGAGGCGTTGATAAGGGGACATCCCCTTTCATGTATGGAATAATTTTTGTTCGTTTTATGTTTTAATGTCACTACTTATTTTCAGTTAAAAAAACTTGTTTTTTTTAGTTAATTTATGAGCGTATTTTAATTAATTCAGTTTTGATTTTGGATAACCGTAAATGAATAATTAAAACGAAATTAGCATATTAATTTTCCTTTTTTTTGGCTAATTGGCTTTCTCAAAATTTTTTTCTGACGTAACTAACGAATTGACTTACGTAACGAATTTATATATTCGTATGTTTTTATTACGTATATTAGGGAGTTCACTCCCTAGTCAATACCTCGCTCTTTACGCTAAAGTTCGAATTTCGTTCGAATCACAAACCCCTGAATTACAAAGGCCGCTTAATTAGAATAGATAGCTCTTTTGAAAGTACTAAAAAACTATGAAAGTACTAAGACTTTTGAAAGTACTAAATCACAAAGGCCGTTTAATTAGAAAAGATAGCTCTTTTGAAAGCACTGAAAAAAAAACTGTAGCGTAAAGAGCGAGGTATTGACTTGGGGGCGAACCCCTCATATACGTAATAATTCCTGCTCATTTTAAGTTCTTATGTTGCTTCTTACTTTCAGTTGAAAAACTTGTTTTTTTTAATTGAATTTCTGATCGTTTTTAAATAATGCTGGGAAATCCAGCGCCCCCTTCATAGAAATGTCCAACTTGCAATTGTTCTAATTAAACAATCCTTGTGTTTCAGGCGTCGTTCATAAAGAATTGGGACAAAATTCAACCTTCAGCGTAAAGAGTAAGGTGTTGAGGAGGGGGAACCCCCACATATACATAATAATTTCTGTTTTGTTTTAAGTTTTAATAATGTTTCTTACTTTCAGTTGAAGAAATTTGTTTTTTCATTTAATTTCTGATAGTTTTTTAAATCGTTTCCCCCCTCTTTCCAAAATCAGGTAAATTTTCTCAGGCTCGTAGCCTTTGATGAGTAACACTAAACTTAATAAAATTTATATATTTAGAATCAGCATTATAATCCCATTCTTTTGATACATTTATTGACATCAAAATAACGTTTTTTAAAGTTTCGATTGCTATTGAGCCATTTCGCTTGTTTTTTTTATTGTTTTTTTTTACGTATATGTTATTACGTATATGAGCGGATTCTCCCCTTAGTCAATACCACGCTCTTTACGTTAAAGCTAAAATTTTGTTTAAATCACAAACCCCTGAATCACAAAGGCCGTTTAATTAGAATGGATAGCTCTTTTGAAAGCACTAAAAAAACTGTAGCGTAAAGAGTGAGTTATTGACTTGGGGGCGAACTCCCTCATATACGTAATAATTTTTGTTCGTCTTAAGTTTTAATGTTGCTTCTTACTTTTAGTTGAAAAAACTTGTTTTTTTTATTTAATTTCTGATTGTTTTTTAAATAATGCTTGGAAATCCGGCGCCCCCGTCTATAAATGTCCCTTATCCTAAGGAAACATCCTCCATGGAAAGATTTTCTCGAGTAACCCCCTCCTCCAGGTCCCCCCCCCCCCACTAGAAAAAAATCCTTCCTGAAAATGTCCGTATACTTCCCAATAACCAATACTATATGTAAACAATGGGCAAAGTTCATAACTTGCAGCCCTTCCCCTGGGAACTGTGAGGGATTAAGTCATCCTAAGAGACATATTTATTAGATTTTCGACTATTTAATTGGGTGACTTCGGGAAAAAAATGAGCGTGGGAGGGGGCCAAATTGTCCTCCAATTTTTTGGGTCACTTAAAAAGGGCACTAGAACTTTTAATTTCCGTTCAAATAAGCCTCTTACAATATGCTAGGACTACTGGATCGAAAAAAAAAAAAAAAAAAAAAAAAAAAAAATTAACACGCAACCGTGATCTTTCTTCTGACAAAAAATAAAAAATTCCACATTTTTGCAGATAAGAGCTTGAAACTTCTACAGTAAGGTTCTCTGATACGCTGAATTCGATGGTGTAATTTTATTAAAGTTATATGACTTTGAGGGGGTGCTTCCCTCTTTTTTCGAAAATAAGTCAAATTTTCTCAGGCGCATAACTTTCAATGGATATAACTAAACTTGATGAAAGTTATATATTTGAAATCACTATAAAAATCTGATTTATTTGACATATCTATTGGCATCAAAATTCTGTATTTTGGAGTTTTGGTTACTATTGAGCCGAGTCACTCCTTACTTACAGTTCGTTACCACGAACTGTTTGAAAGAAGAAAATTTTAAAAAAAAAGTGCAATAGAGAGTGCAATCTACGACACGCGGTTTGTTTTTAAGTTTGTTGCACAAGAAGAAAATATATTATATGATAAAGGTGAAAAAAATGAGCGTGGGAGGGTGCCAAATTGCCCTCCAATTTTATGGGTCACTTAAAAAGGGCAATAGAACTTTTAATTTCCGTTCAAATGAGCACTCTTACAATATTCTAGGACTAATGGATCGAAAAAAAAAAAAAAAAAAAAAAAAAAAAAAAAAAAAAAAAAATTAACACGCATCCATGATCTTTCTTATGACAAAAATACAAAAGTCCACATTTTTGCAGATAAGAGCTTGAAACTTCTAGAGTAAGGTTCTCTGATACGCTGAATTCTAATGGTGTTATTTTCATTAAAGTTCTATGACTTTTAGGGGTGCTTCCCTCTTTTTTCGAAAATAAGTCAAATTTTCTCAGGCGCATAACTTTCAATGGATATAACTAAACTTGATGAAAGTTATATATTTGAAATCAGCATAAAAATCTGATTTATTTGACATATCTATTGGCATCAAAATTCTGTATTTTGGAGTTTTGGTTACTATTGAGCCGAGTCACTCCTTACTTACAGTTCGTTACCACGAACTGTTTGAAAGAAGAAAATTTTAAAAAAAAAGTGCAATAGAGAGTGCAATCTACGACACGCGGTTTGTTTTTAAGTTTTTTGTAACATCAAGTATTCAATTTGATGATGTTTATACTTTCCAAGACTGTTCAAGACGCATATAGTTTTCAGTAAAGCGTCAATGACGCAGTAGGTTTTAGACTTTTACAGTGAGAGAAGGAGATCATACCCAAACTCTTGTTTGTGGTTATTTTTGTTCGTTTCAAGCTTGATTTGCATACTCAATTTAAGTTTCACCCTTTTAAGATTTATTTATTAATTTACATTAATATCTATTGTATGTTTGTTTGCATTGCTTGTTTATTTAATTTCTGATCGTTTTAAGTTTCATTTATACTTCAATAGGCAAATATTTTTTTTCGTTTTAAGATTGATATTCATATTCAATCTAAGCATTACTCGCTTTAAGATCTATTTATTCATTTATATTTTTACTTGTTATATGTTTTTGCTATGATTGTTTATTTAATTTCTGTTCGTTTTGGGTTTCATTTATTCTTTAATAATAATTTCTGGTCGTTTTGAGTTTTAATTTTAAAAGGTATTTTTACATGCTGAGCTTAATTTTAAAATTGCCTTTACCTTTATTTTAAAAAAATATTTTTCGGAATTTTTTTTTTTAATTAATTTTTTTTAGTTTTTTATTTCAATAATTCTCAAGTTTTTAAAAATTCTTTATTTCAAAATCAAACTTCAAAAAAAAAATCATATATTCATTAAAGTAACAAAACTGATATCAAAGTAACAATATCAAAGCGAAAAAATGGGTTGGTGTCATCCTCGGAGTTTTTATTATATGATGTTTGAACTATTTTTAACAAAATTGCTGTATCAAAATTTTTATCGGATCGGTTTGGGGAAAAAGGGCGTAGAGGTACTAGATTAAGCTTCGGTCTCTTTTGACTCTTTAAAAGTGAACTAGAACTTTCTATTTTCAATCAAATGAGCCCTCTCTGAAGTTTATACGAGTATCACCTCTATAAGAATCATATATATCCCCAGAGTATAACTTACAACTTCTATCCCTGAGCCTTAGGGGGTTGTGTTAGCCCTGGAGTTTTAATATCTGATGGTTGAACTATTTTTAACATAATAGTCACCTAAAATTTTTATCGGATGGGTTATCCATCGGATATCCATCCGATGGGAGGGGCTGGTTGCCCTCTGATCTTTTTTCACTCTGATAAAATGAACTACAACTTTTAATTTCCATTCAAATGAACCCTCTCTGAAGTTTATACGAGCATACCTTCCATAAGAACCATATATGCCCCCGGAGCAATACTTACAACACCTTCCTTGGCCCTGGAGGGGATGTCGACACAGGAGTTTTTCTTATCCGATCTTTGAACTTTTTTTTAACAAAATGACCATACGTAAAGGAGTTTTTTTTATATGATCTTTGAACTATTTTTAACAAAATGGCTAACTCAAATTTTTTATCAGATGTATTAGGGGAAAAAGGGCCTGGGGGGCCAGCTGCCCTCTGATCACTTTGGACACTTAAAAATGGCACTAGAACTCTCGATTTCTAATCGAATGAGCCCCCATTTAAGTTTATACGACGACCCCTTCTTTATGAAGTGCCTCAGGGAAAAAAATGAATGGAGAGTGGGGGGAGGCTAGCTGCCCTTCAATCACTTTTGACTCTTAAAAAGTGAATTACAACTATCAATTCCCAATCAAATGAGCTCTCTAGGAATTTTATACAAGCATCCCTTCCATAACAACCATATATGCCCCCAGGGCATAACTTACAACGCCTACCCCTGGGTCCTGGGGGGCTGTGTCGACACCGGAGTTTTTTGTTATCAGAACTTTGAACTTTTTTTTAACAAAATGTCTATCTCAAAATTTTTATCTGATGCATTTAGGGCGTGGAGGAAGGGGGGGGGCTAGTTGCCCCCGAACTCTTTTGACTCTTAAAAAGTGAACAAGAACTTTCAATTTCAAATGAAATGAACCCTCTCCGAAGTTTATACGAAGTTTATAGCATAAGTACCATATACGCCCCCAGGACAACACTTACAACGCCTATCCCCAGGGCTTTGGGGGGCATTTTTGTTACCTAATTTTTGAAAAATTTCAAAAACACTGGCTATCTCAAAATTTGTAGCGGACAGGTTTGGGGATAAAAGAGCGTGGGGGGGGGCTAGTTTAACTCTCTTGACTAATAAAAAGTAAACTAGAACGTTCAATTTCCAATCAAATGATCCCTCTATGAAGTTTATACGAACATCCCTTTCATAAGAACCATACATGCCCTTAGGGCATAACTTAGAACGTCATCCCCTGTGCCCTGGGGGATTGTATTGACACCGGAGTTTTTCTTATCCGACCTGTGAACTATTTTTTTTTAACAAGATGTCTATCTCAAAATTTTTATAAGATGGATCTTGAAAAAGAAGGTGTGGGGGGGATAGCTTCCCTCGGATCTCTTTTGACTATGAAAAAGTGAGCTCGAACTTTCAATATCCAGTCAAATGAGCCCTCTCTGAACTTTATACGAGAATCCCTTTCATACGAACAATATATGCCCCAGGGCATAACTTAAAACGTCTGCCCCCGGACCCTGGGGGGTTTTGACGACACCTGAGCTTTTGTTATATGGTCTTTGAAGTATTTTAAAAAAGAGCAATCTCAAAGTTCTTATTGGATGGGTTTGAGATAAAACGGCCAATCTCTATTGACCCTTAAAAAGTGAACGAGAACTTTCAATATCCAATCAAATGAGCCCTCTTTGAAGTTAATACGTGCATCCCTTCCATAAGACCCATATATGCCCCCAAGGCGTAACTTATACCGCCTGCCCCCGGGCCCTGGGGGGTTGAGTCGACACCGGAAGGGGGGCTGGTTACCCTCCAATAGCTTTTGACGCTTTAAAAGTGGACTAGAACTTTCAATTTCCAATCAAATGAGCCCTCTCTGAAGTTTATACGAGAATTCCTTACATAAAAACCATATATACCCCCAGGGCATAACTCATAACCCTTGCCCCTGAAGACTGTGGGGGGAATATCCTGCTCAAACATATAGTTTCCAGAAATTTCAACTAAGTTCAACAAAATGGCTATATCAAAATTTTGATTGGATGTATTTGGGGAATGGTGGGCGTGGAAGGGGTGTCAGTTGCCTTAGAATCACTTTCGACTATTAAAAAGGAAACTAGCCATTTAAATTTCCAATCTATTGGGCTCTGTCTGAAGTTTCTACGACAGCGTTGTCAATACAAAACCTTATATGCCCCCAGGGCATAAATTATGAACCTTGCCCTGAGGGCTGTGGGGGAGTTCTCATCCTCAAAGAACTAATTTCCAGAACTTATAACTGCTTTTAATAAAATGACTGTCTCAAAATTTTGATTGGATGTGTTTAGGGGAATGATAGGCGTGGGGGGGGGGCTAGTTGTCCTCTAATCACTTTCGACTATTAAAAAGGGCCCCCGCCCTTTGAATTTCCAATCGAATGAGCCTTTGAGTGCAATCTACGACACGCGGTTTGTTTTTAAGTTTGTTGCACAAGAAGAAAATATATTATATGATAAAGGTGCAGATTAGGGACCCATGATAAAAATAACTTATCTCTTATCCTATATTATTCACTGAACTGCACTGTGAAGTTGCGGCAATGTTGGTAGGTTTCTTGAGTAAGTTAGAGAAGTAAATTCAATAATAACACACTTTTCACCTTCCAGTATTTACAATTCAGATTGCATTACTTGCTTTGAAACGGAATAAACATTTCTAATACCAATTCTCTTTCAGGAACTAAAAAAATATTCAAACTTTTCATTGTTGTTCAATATGATGTTTAACATATTGTTGTTTTGTTAACAACATTATTGTTGTTTTTTATTGTTTATTGTTTTTTTTGTTTATTGTTTTATTGTTTATTGTTTTTATTGTTGTTTTGTTGTTTGGTGCTTTTAATGTTATTCATTGTTTTTTCAATGTTGTTTTCAAGTTTTTTTCATTACTTGCTAGCTCAATGATAAACATACCATTTAACATAACTTTTAGCCGTTATTTTAGTATGTGAATTAACACACTTGCAAATGCACCCAACCCTCCTCCCTAATGGTGCCACATATAGGCCTACACTATGTACAAAACTCTTCTGCTTTGTTGGTTTTCATTGTCTGTCATGCTTATTTATCATCAACAGTTTATTCGTTATGTCAAACTAAGCTAATCTTGAAAATAAAGCAAAATTAACCAGTTTTGTTAATTACTTTAATAATAATAATAACTTTAATAATAAAGCAAAATTAACCAGTCGTTGTTGTTCAATATGTTGTTTAACATATTGTTGTTTTGTTAACATATATTGTGCTTTTAATTTTATTAATTGTTTTTTAAATGTTGTTTTAAAGTTTTTTTCATTACTTGCTAGCTCAAAAATAAACATACCATTTAACATAACTTTTAGCCGTTATTTTAGATATGTGAATTAACACACTTGCAAATGCACCCAACCCTCCTCCCTAATGGTGCCTGATATAGGCCTACACTATGTACAAAACTCTTCTGCTTTGTTGGTTTTCATTGTCTTTCATGCTTATTTATCATCAACAGTTTATTCGTTATGTCAAACTAAGCCAATCTTGAAAATAAAGCAAAATTAACCAGTTTTGTTAATTACTTTAATAATAATAATAACTTTAATAATAAAGCAAAATTAACCAGTCGTTGTTGTTCAATATGTTGTTTAACATATTGTTGTTTTGTTAACATATATGGTGCTTTTAATGTTATTCATTGTTTTTTCAATGTTGTTTTCAAGTTTTTTTCATTACTTGCTAGCTCAAAAATAAACATACCATTTAACATAACTTTTAGCCGTTATTTTAGATATGTGAATTAACACACTTGCAAATGCACCCAACCCTCCTCCCTAATGGTGCCTGATATAGGCCTATACTATGTACAAAACTCTTCTGCTTTGTTGGTTTTTATTCAAGCTTATTTATTATCAACAATTTGTTCTTGATGTCAAATAAAGCTAATCTTGAAAACGAAGCAAAATTAACCAGCTTTGTTTTGTATATAGCCTATATATCATCAAAGGGAGACTAGGATACATCTGCAAGTGTAGTGATTAATATGCTTGGAATCTGTACTAAAAGGCAGAGCGAGGGTTTGGATATCTTAGCTGGAGAAGTGATTCGAAATATTGACCCCCCCCCCCTCAATTTTTTATTAAAAAATTCTTGTCCTTCTCAAACTCTTCGACTTAAAAAATTGAGAATTTCACTTTAGGCCCAAAACTTTACCTGGGAATTTGTCACTTAAGAATTAGTATTAGCTGAAAATGTATTCTGCAATTAGATATAATTGTAATGGATGCTACAAGGAAAATATTTTGTTAATACCTGCGACTTACAGCAATTTGGATACAAAATGTAGATCAAATCCTCTGTGTGCAACAAATTTTCGTGAAACAAATTTATCTTTGTTTTTGAGATTTAAAAATTGGGATTGTATCTATTGCTGAGGGCAAAATATATATAAACATGTGGCATTTCCAGAGTTTTGGTACAATTTTTTTTCTGTGTTTCAAAGACTAGTAGATATTAGTAGTTTCATGTAAATTCACCAAAACCTATAAATACCAGTAACAAAAAATGAATTCACCTAAAAAAAAGGTTTGCAATGCTTCCACTGCAATGTATCACAAACCTTTCCCATTTCTGCAAGGTTTGGACCAAAATGGAACTTGATTTACCTAATCTATACTACTTTGTTAATATGTTCTACTCCTTAAACGCAAAAAAAATCCGCCGATCTAAGTATTTTGCTTAGTGGGTGGTATTAACTTTGAAGTGACTGGTTTGTGATTGCAATCCCTTAGATATCAGTACATATGTTACCGTGAATGTCCGTAAATTGGTGAATGTTGACATTTACCGGTGAAGGTCCAAACACCTTTTTTTCTCCTTGGATTTAGTCAGCGTTACCAATCAGCTTTTTCAGTTCAATGCAAGGTTTGATGATGACAGGTTAGGATGGGTACATTAGATTTGGTTGGGTTAGCGTATGTTTTTAACTAATTTCTGATATTTATCACCAAATTTAACCTAACCAAACCTAATTTAACCTGAACTAAACTAACATAATCTAACCTAAACTAGCATAATCTAACCTAACTTTAACTTTTAAAATCTTAGCTTGCGTAAAGCCGACTCACAAAGCTAATTGAATTTAAGCAGACAAAGGACTTCCAGACATTCCCCGATGAATGTCGACATTAACCAGATTTCGGACACTCACGGTAACAGATATATGACAACTGGCAAACTACCGTTTTGCAAATGGTCAAATGGTATCTTTTTACAATTTCAGCTTGCCTATAAGTCCAAGAGACATTATCAGTCATGAGTCAACCTAAGAATCGTAGTCGGCCCACTCCGATTCTGTTAGGCTTTCCCAATAGGCAAAATTCGAAGTTTTTGAAAATTCCCCAGTCCCTTGTTTTGACTAAAAGTCGAGTGGACATTGTCCGTCCTGAGCCAACCCAAAAACCTCGGTTACCCCTATTACAATTTCAGTGGGGTTTCCAAAATAGAAAAAGTTTATATAATATGAAAAATTTCATTCGCCCACTTGCCTCCAAGTCCTGTGGACAGAACTAATCCTAAATTTTCTAATAATTTTTGGGTCACCAGTCGCCTTTAAAAGGCTCACATCAGTAATATACTATTTGAAATACCTTGCCTATCTATATAATATGCCTTGCTCTATGCTCTATGCCTATAAGGTTCTATGCCTTAGTTCTTACCTAGGATGGATGATATACTATCATCAAGAAGTGAACTTAATTATTTCACTTTCTCTGAACATTTTTCAATATATTCTCGGTTCAGCTTTAAACAAGGAAAAACTAATCCGCCTCAAGTATTTGATTCCTGTTCTATTAGGTTTAGAGAGAAAGGGTTATCTCTTCTTGGGTCTAAATTGGCGGAAAATTCGTGAAGCTTGTTTGATAATGGTAAGGATGTATCTGTTTTGTTTGAATCCTTTTATGGGATCGTAAAAGAGGATATTCTTAATATTTGTAAAGTACCACCTTCTAATCATAGATCTAAAAGCATTGTTCCTCTAAACCCATGGATGACATTCGGACTTCTCAAACGCTAGAGAAGGAAATAATCTTTGGAGTGCCATTCGTCATAGTCAATTCAAGATCTACCGAAATATGTATAATTCCTTGTGTAGTAAAGCCAAATTTCTCTATTATCTAAATGATTTTACTGCGTGTGGCAATGCTTTACGTAAAATTTGGAAGGTAATAAATTCTGTACTTAAACCCGGTTCTCAATCTAGAACTGTACCTGACAGTCTAGTCACTGGTGATGAAGCTGTACAGGGTGAGCTTAATGTCCAGGAGGCATTCACCTCATTTTTCGCTAGTATTGATAAGAATATTGCTTTAACAGTTACTTTGTCACGGCCTAAACCTTGCTTTAGATCTTAACTTAGGCCTCCCTGTCTTAAGACCATGTTTCTAGAGCCAGTAACAGTAAGTGAAATTACTAAAATTGTTAATGGCTTGAAAAACTCGTCCTCATCCGGGCCAGATTCTATTCCTACTAAGGTAGTTGAACCTATTCTTCTTTCAATAGTTTTGCCTGTAACAAAACTTGTTAATCTTTCATTTGAATGTAATGTTTTTTCCCGATTCTCTCAATCATGTTCCGATTATTGTATTGTACAAAGTTGGACCAAGAAGTGATCCAGCAAATTATCGACCAATTTTAATTTTAACAATATTTAGCAAAATCTTTGAAAAGGTTATGCTTTCTCGTCTCCTTGTTTTTCTAAAATCTAAGTATTTTCTTCATGATTTTCAATTTGGTTTCCGAATGAAGCACTCCACTGAACATGCCTGTATGACCCTTTTGGATTTTATACATTGTGCGTTAGATTGGAGATTAATTCCGGCTACTATATTCCAGGATATTTGTAAGGCATTCGATTCCTTAACCCATAAAATACTTCTATCGAAGATGTCTCAATTTGGCAAAAGGTGAAATGTGTTTTCTTGGTTTCAGTCTTATTTGAATTACAGGTTGATTTCTGTTGATCCACGTTTCCGTTCACCCTCAAAAGTGAATTTAGCGTCCCCCAGGGATCAGTCTTAGGTCCCGTGATATTTTTATTTTTGTAGATGATCCTTTTTATGTAGTAAAGAAAAGAAAATTATTGATTGCTGGAGCCTTTGTCATCCTATGCCTTCCCTTGCCCATAGTGGCAACTATAGTTCGCCTTCTTCTGATGTCCTTGTTTGATTTGCTGATTACAGCACACTTGACACTTCGGAAAATTGAGAATCAGAGCTTCGATTAAATGTGCAAAATATATTTGAGAGAGTAATTTTATGACCTGATGGTAATTATCTTACCCTAAATTTTTCTAAGTCTAGTTTTTTACTTTTTTTTCTCGTGTTTCTCAGCCTTATCCCCAGTTATCTGAAATTCACCAGCCAAATGGGATAATTCATAGAATTCTAAAGATTGATATATTCGTTTTTTGGACATTCTTGTTGATAAAAACCTGTCTTTCAAGTGTCACATTGATTTGATTAAAATGAAGACAAACAGGAGTCTCGATTTTTTGGGCAGCTTAAACATACTTTTCCTGGATAAATATTGGAATCCTTTTTCATAGCTTGATTCAATCTTATGTTTCTGACTGTCCAATAGCATGGATTTCGACCTTTCCTTCTCTGTTAAAACCACTTTCTAAGGTCTACAATAAAGCCAGAAACCTCACTCAGGAAACTAATGGTTCAGGATTCATCCCTTTGCTGAATCTTGAATCACTGTATATTCTTTCGTGTGCAGGTTTTTCTTTTTCAGCTTCATGGTGACCTCCTCCAAATTTCTAAGTGCCCCTAAGTGTTCCGCCTTTTTTTACCTCTGATCATAACAATTAAAATCTTTGCAATACAAAAAGCATATTCAAGTTCATTTTAGTCCTTCTCTAAGGTTAGATTTTACACCTTTAATGGCGAGTCATATTTTACGGAATAAGTCGCCTGGATCAGCTCGATGGTGCCACTTATTCGGTTTGTTAAAAAAAAATTGTCAAAACTCGTTTGGCTTCTTAGAAGCTATTTTTATCTATTAGTTTACTAATTTTTCTCATATATTTATTATTACTTTAGTGGAGTTTTTTTAATCTGCTTAATTAATTTAGTCTATTCAAACTATTTAGTTTTGTTTTCTATAATTTCTATATTATTTATATTATCTTTTCTTCTCCTTTTTGCTCTTCTCTCTGTGAGAAATTGATTTTTTCTCTGAATAAGTGACTCGTTTGTTTTCCCTAGTTCACCCCTAAAACAGTTCCAGTCTTTCAGGACCAGAATCCTGAAAATAAATTAAGAACTGCAGAATACTTCAACAGAATGGCAGAATGGGTTGCAAATTCTCCATTAAAAACATTTCCAGTTCTGGAACAATATGAAGATTCTGTATCCCTCGTGCCTTTAGTCAGATTTTCATGTGACAGAGGACCTGCAACCAGTAGAGGTCAGGGAAGAAGGAAGCGAGAGTGAGGTTACAGCAGATGAATCTTTGGTCTTTGCTGAGCTTGCATCCCTTCTTCCAGATAGCAGATAACAGAGCGCTTAACTTATAGAAGTTTGTTTTAATCCTTTGCTGCCAGAGAAAACCGATGAAGCTTTTAATGAAGCAGATTTAGTAAATACTGAACTGAGTGGTCAGTCCGTTTTGTATACCGATCTGAATTCAAGAAATGAACACGAATATCAAATGAATCAATACAAAAGTGTTGCTGGAGAATCTCCTCTGGCTGAATCAGCGGATATAAATGGTGCTATTTTATCACCAAGTATACCTGCCCACGAAAGGGGAAACGCATCAGTTCACAACAAAGGTCTAGGAGACATTCCAGAAAACAATTTGGACGCAGAAACAGAAAGCTCAGTGATAAACAGTTTTGCATCATCTAGAAAAAGCGCGAACAAAGACAGATCAAAGCCAGGGGAAAACTGATTGAAAAATTATTATGCTAGATGCCAAGGAAAGGAATACGAAGGAAGAAAAGCATAGAACAGGAAAGTTGGTGAGTGGAAATCTACTAAAGATCTAAATCCTGAACGGAAAATTGACCCTCAATGCATACATTGTAATGTCGATGCTAAGAAGGTCAGAGTTTTTGAATGTTCAATCATTCCTGAAAGTGAGAGGCAGAGTTTGTTTGGTAGCTCTTGGAAAAAAAATGTCCTGGGAACAAAAGCTGGTCTACATAGTTACACTTGTTACTTACGATTATCGTGAGAAATTAAAGGAAGCTAACCTTGGCCCTTCTAGGAGAAAAGAAACCCTGAAATACAATTTGCAAACCTCATAAGGGATGCCAAGAGTTTGCAAGCAAATGTCTTTTATTACGTTTGGCTTTGGCGAATGGCAAGTGAAGAACTGATCTGAACAGGCAGTGAAGGACGGCATCCATCCACTACAAGATCCAAGCCACCCAGAAACCTAAATTTTACTGGATACTAGTTAATCACTTAACTGTGCAGAAAGTAAGGAAAGTGCAGAGAAGTTTTGGGATGATCTTCCAAAACTCACTTTCCACTACTGTAGAGCCTGGGACAAGAAAAAGTACTTTGATTATCTTTTTGGAACTGTTAAAGAAGTGATTTATGTTTACAGGGAGTAAATGGGGAAATAAAACGCTGATATTGTTAGCTATGTTTTTTTAGACAACTATTAAAAGAGAAAGACATTGGGATTTTCAAGCCAAAGAAGGACCAGTATGACAGATTCATAGGATTTAAGTTGAAGAATCTTGCCGAAGAGGAGTATTCGGAGCACATATTAAAGAAAGAATAAGCTAGGATTGAGAAAAACAGTGACAATGACAGAGCCAAAGGGAGTTCAGGGGTGCTTGTGTTGACCACTCATGACCTTGAATCTACGTTGCTTTTTCTGAACATAAAAGCGTCGTCTCTCTACTACAAACGGAAGCTCGTTGCATATAAATGGACTTTTTACGATCTTGTAAGTTTTGAAACATTGTATATAGTGTGGGATGATACTAAGGGCAGTTAAATGCATCCGAATTTGTTTTTTGTGTTATTGACAGGTTGGAAGACCTGTTACGGTCATACCCAAACGCTGAGGCAATTATTATGTGGAGCGATGGATATCAGAACAGGAACAGAATTCTTTCTAATACACTTCTCCGTTTCGCTTCTACACATCGAGTGACAGTAATGCAGAAGTATATGGAAAAAGGACACACTCAAATGGAGTATGACAGTGTACACCAGAAGATTGAAACCCGATGCAAAGATAGAGACATTTACATTTCAAGTATGTATGCATCTGAGATGAAGAATGCAAGGCGAAATCCTTACCCTTATCGAGTAAAACAGGTAAATCATACTCTTTTCAAGGACTACGCATGATTGAAGTTTTACTCCGATTATAGACCTGGATGTAAAAAGGTGGACCCAACTATCAAGATGACCGTTGCTTATAAATACAGTCCCGAAAGATCTGTTTATTACAAGCTCAGACATCCGAACGAATGGATAAATCTCCTGAACGTGCTGTGAAGGAACCGAAACTTTTGAATACGTCAACTTCACGAAGGAATCCTTAGCCTTGATGCATGTAAGGTAAAAGACCTCATGGGTCGCTGGATGTGTTGCCATGAGATACTCATGCTTTCTACAAGAGTATCAAAGTTAAGTGATGCCTTATGATTGTAAACCATTTTTGTTTTCTTAGAAAAACAGAATGATTTTGTTTTAAATAAAAATAGCGGATTTTAAACCTATTGCCTATAACCTACAATGTTATTATACCCAACAACATTCATTAACAGATTTTTAACCCTTAAAAACTTGTGCACACTTCATAAAAAATTCTCTTTACCACTTTGAATTTGTGCACACCACGTATATTTTGCATTTTCGAAGAAAGTTGGTTATCACACCTCGTATAAAGCAAATAGGAGCCGCGCACACCTCGTATGAGCTGTTTATACCACTTCATATTGCTTATGGTAATTAAAATTAATATCTACATATAAAAGATTTTCTCTGAACCATGTGGGTTTTTTTCGTATTTCTATCTTAAAAATCGTACCCAAAAATTTGTTTTATCATCTCCTCTATAATTTGATTTTTCCATCATACGAGGTGTTCACGCAACAGCAGCAACATATTCCCTCAGGGCATAACTTACAACGCTTTTCCCCGGGCTCTGGGGGGTTTTGTCGACACCAGAGTTTGGTTATATGATCTTTGAACTATTTTTAACAAATTAGATATCTAAATTTTTATCGGATGCATTTAGGAAAAAGAGGTTGGGGGGGGGGGGGGGGGGGTTATCCGCTGATTTATTTTGACATTAGAAAGTGAACTAGGACTTTCGATTTCTAATCAAATGAGCCCTCTCTGAAGTTTATACGAGCAGTCCTTCCATAAGAACCATGTAAGCCCCAAGGGCATAACTTATAACCCTTGCCCTGAAGACTATGGGGGGAGTGGCCTGGTAGAAGATATAGTTTCCAGAACGTTCAACTACGTTGAACAAAATGACTTCTCAAAATTTTGATTGGATATGTTTGGGGAAATGGTGGGCGTGGAAAGGGTCTTAGCTGCCTTCCAATCACTTTCGACTATTAAAAAGGGCACTAGCCATTTAAATTTCCAGTCGAATGAGTCCTTTTTGAAGTTACTGCGACAACGCTTTCTATAATAACATTTTATGCCCCAGGCTATCTCCAAATTTTGATTGGATGTGTTTGGGGAAAAGGTGGGGGTGAGAGGTTAGTTGCCCTCCTATCACTTTCGACTATTAAAAAGGGCACTAGCCCTTTGAACTTCCAATCGAATGAGTCCTTTTGAAGTTTCAATGACAAACTTCTCTATAAAAACCTTATATACCACCAAGACATAACATACTACCCTGCCCCGAGGGCTGTTGGGGGAGTGTCCTCCTCAAAAAAATAAATTCTATCTGAAAATCAACGATGTCGAACAAAATGGCTATCTCAATATTTTGATGGGATGTGTTTGGGAAAATGTTGGGCGTGGAAGGCGTGTTAGTTGCCTTCTAACCACTTTTGACCCTTAAAAACGGCACTAGAACTCTCAATTTCCAATCAAATACGCCCCCTTTGAAATTTATACGATGACCCTCCCATATGAAGTTCCTCTAGGGAAAAAAATCATAAAACATTGGAGCCGTAAAGCCTTTACTATAAGCAACGCTATAAGGTTGCCTCTGATCTCTGAGTCAACTAATTCAAGTACAGAAAAGCGATGATTTTGATAGTTTTCCCCTCCTTAAACAACACTTTCCAGATGAGGAACTGTATGATTTATTAACTTGTATGGGGATATACCCATACGAGTACTACAGCTCCACGTCAAGGCTAAGTGAGGAAAAATTACCACCCATCGCAGAGTTTTATGATTGACTTTGCGATCGTCAATGCACCACTGCCGACTATGAATTTGCCAAGAGGGTTTTGGCAAAAGGAGGATGAGAAAATTGGTGGGATTATCGTAAAATGTAACAGGCAAGGGATGATTTGACACTATTGCATATTGTCTGTTAATACATGGATAAAATTCACGAAGAATTTGGGTTGGATTTGGGGTTTCATTTTTCCACTCCTCATCTGGTGATGATTTAATTTTAAAAATTAGAATGCAGAAATAGGTTTGATCACCGACGTGGATCAGCACTTGTTTGTTAAGAGATCCATAAAGGGAGGGTATGTTTTGCACCGGGACCATATCCTTGAAACTTACCCGATTGGACAACGGACTAGTGAAGAGTTGAACGCCTTTTTCTTAGATATGAATTCCCTTTACCCGTCGGCAATGTTCTATTTTCCGTGTTTGAATTACCAATGGCTTGACGATCTATCTGCTGCAGATTTCTCCTACATTCACACTGTTGAGGAGACTGGGCCACAAGGATTGTTTTTGGAAATTGACGGTGAAATACCTCTGGAACTTCACGACTCGGCAAAGGGATTTGTTTTCCCCTGCATTAATAGACCGGTGCCTAGGGACTCTTTGAGTCCCTTCAATTTATCATTAGTAAGAAATAAAGGTATGCATCAAACACCTTCAAAACAAAAGCTTATTGGTGACCTTGGGCCGAAATGGAAAATTGTTGTACACCACGTTCTTTTGCGATGGATGCTGGCCAACGATTTCAATGTCACAAAGATTCAAAGAGCCCTCCAGTTCGATCAAAACCTTATATGAAAACGTTTGTTGACACTTTTGTCAATAAACAGTCTCAAGCAAAACAAAGGTCGATAAAGAAGTCTTCAAACTTATTTGAAATTCGGCCTTTGGTAAAATGTGTAGAGTGTGCGAAATAGAAGAAGTTGTGACGTTGTAACCGACCCAAAAGAATGTGCGCGAATCATCCAAACTTCAAATGTAGATCCAAACTTCACATCATTCACGACCATAGACTCCAATAAGGTCCGTTTTACATAGAAAGAAAAGAAAAGTAATATTTAATAATACATTGCCGCTGACAGTGCAATTTTAGAAATTTCGAAAAAACTCATGTTGGAGTTTTATTTCAATATGTGTAAGCGCCAATGGCCGGGGATGGGACAAGTTCAGGTGTATTATGGAGACACCTAGTCGGTCTTGTTAAAAGCTAAAACAGATAATCTGTTACATGATTTGGAAAAAGGAGAGTGAATTAGCACCCTGATGGATTGAACAAACTGGGTATGAGTTCCTCTATCCTGAGCTGGTGAAAGGCTAGGCCCCAAATCAGTTGCTTAAATTATAATCCAAGCCGGGGAGCGACTTGATATCCCATGGTGTCTTTTCCGGTCAAAAGGTGTACTGTGTGGAAACGCGCAATGAAGCTACCAAAAAAGTTTGCAAGGGGGTGCCATCATACTATGTAAAGGAAAATTTCACCATGAGTGTTCTAGGAACGGTATAGAAAATAATTTAGTTTCAAGGGTGAGTGTCATGGCCATTCACTCTTTAAAATAAAAAAAAAACTATACAGTTTGGCTTGAGACAATTTGCCATGTCCACCATATCGGACAAAGTCTATGTAAGCGCGGGTGGTGTGAAGGTGCGGCCACATGGCCACTACCTTACTTCAGATCGAGTTGAATGTGTAAATTAAAAAAAAAACAACTTGGTCTGGCGAAAACCCTATAGTTGGTGGAGGGGGAGAGGGCTGTCTGTAAGGAGATTGGGCCGTTTTCCCGTCGCCAGCTCAGCACTGCCCTTTTTCTAGTCATTTTTCCAGTGTTTTATATACTTATTTATGCTTTTTTTCATTGAGCAAAGTGGTAATTTTCAAGTGTTTATTTATTTATATTGAGTAAAGTGTTTTTAAGTGTTATTGTCACCCCTGCTACGGCATACCGCCCTGTAATGGCCTCATTGCCGGCCCCTGCAGGGCCCGCCGTGGCACCTTCCGGGCGCTGGCTGCCCTGCCCAGCCGCCTCGTCCTCCGGAAAAGCGTCCAGTCCTCCGAGCAACATGTTCAAGTGCTTTAAATTTTCATTTTAAATATATCCAAGTGTTTTAAAATGTTCAATTGCCGTTGTAAATATGTTCAAGTGCTTATTTTAAAAAATTGCAGTGTATTTATTTGTTAATTAAATAAACCATGTATTCTATTTCCTTTGAGTATTTATTCAACAGATTGAGGTTAGGTTAGGTTAGTTGTATTTTGACATTGGAGGAGTATGTATAAATATAAAACACCATTCAGATATTTTCTTTGCGGACCTTCCATGTCCGGCAAAACAACACTATTAACGAAAATATTTCAAAACCGTGATAAAATATTTCTAGAGAATCTGAAAAATATCTTTTATTGCAATAGTATATAGCAAGAATCTTATGACAAAATAAGGAAGATTAATCCACGCATAAAATTCATACAAGGACTTGACGTGTTTACTTGTATTTCGCCAAACTCGTGGTGGACTATTGACGATTTAGCTGAATTTATTGAAGAATGGTCACAGGAAATGTTACAATTATACACGTTCCGGTAGAATCACGAAAAAATTTCCTTAACAGTCGTGCTCTATAATCTTTTTCATCAGAGTAAATGTATGATAATATTTGCTTTGAATTCTACCTACTATATCATGTTTAGAGTTGTTCGCGCTTCAAGTTCCCTTATAACTCTAAGCAAAGAAATCTACCCTGGTTAGCCCAAATTTTTACTTTCCGCGTACAATCAAGCTACTAATAAACCTTATGGCTATATTTTATTGGACCTGAATCAAAACAAACCCGAAGAGTTACGTCTAGTCACTGATATTTTCGATAATGAAATTACTTTATAGCTGCCCGTGAATAATGAAAACGTTCATTAGTCGCTTTCATGACGCGGAAGAAGCTACATGAACAACGAAATTTATTTTCCGTGCCAGCCAATTCCAAACCATGGCTTAGGAAAGCGATATTAAAACTTGGCGTTGATAAGGATTTTACTAATCTCTTGTCGGAACTTTGTAAAAACTTAACGGAAGGTAGTGTTCAACTGTCAGATGGTTTTAGACAACTGACAAGGCAACATCGATCACTTGTACGTGCTCTAGCTTTTCCACTCCTCATCTGGTGATGATTTAATTTTAAAAATTAGAATGCAGAAATAGGTTTGATCACCGACGTGGATCAGCACATGTTTGTTAAGAGATCGATGAGGGGTGGGTATGTTTTCCACGGAGATCGTATCCTTGAAACTGACCCGACTGGACAACGCACCGGTAAAAAGTCGAATGCCATTTTCTTGGATATGAATTACCTTTATCCATCGGCAATGTTCTATTTTCCGTGTTTGAATTACCAATGGCTTGACGATCTATCTGCTGCAGATTTCTCCTACATTCACACTGTTGAGGAGACTGGGCCACAAGGATTGTTTTTGGAAATTGACGGTGAAATACCTCTGGAACTTCACGACTCGGCAAAGGGATTTGTTTTCCCCTGCATTAATAGACCGGTGCCTAGGGACTCTTTGAGTCCCTTCAATTTATCATTAGTAAACAATAAAGGTATGCATCAAACACCTTCAAAACAAAAGCTTATTGGTGACCTTGAGCCGAAATGGAATATTGTTGTACACCACGGTCTTTTGCGGTGGATTCTGGCCAACTGTTTCAGTGTCACAAAGATTCAAAGAGCCCTCCAGTTCGACCAAAATCTTATATGAAGACGTTTGTTGACACTTTTTTCAATAAACAGTCTCAAGCAAAACAAAGGTCGATAAAGAAGTCTTCAAACTTATTTGAAATTCGGCCTTTGGTAAAATGTGTGAGAGTGTGCGAAATAGAAGAAGTTGTGACGTTGTAACCGACCCAAAAGAATGTGCGCGAATCATCCAAACTTCAAATGTAGATCCAAACTTCACATCATTCACGATCATAGACTCCAATATGGTCCTATTACATAGAAAAAAAGAAATGTAGTTTTAAATACAAATTGCCGCTGACAGTGCCATTTTAGATATTTCGAAAAAACTCATGTTGGAGTTTTATTACAATGTGTGTAAGCGCCAATGGCCGGGAATGGGACAAATTCAGGTGTATTATGGAGACACCTAGTCGGTCTTGTTAAAAGCTAAAACAGATAATCTGTTACATGATTTGGAAAAAGGAGAGTGAATTAGCACCCTGATGGATTGGACAAACTGGGTATGAGTTCCTCTATCCTGAGCTGGTGAAAGGCTAGGCCCCAAATCAGTTGCTTAAATTATAATCCAAGCCGGGGAGCGACTTGATATCCCATGGTGTCTTTTCCGGTCAAAAGGTGTACTGTGTGGAAACGCGCAATGAAGCCACCAAAAAAGTTTGCAAGGGGGTGCCATCATACTATGTAAAGGAAAATTTCACCATGAGTGTTCTAGGAACGGTATAGAAAATAATTTAGTTTCAAGGGTGAGTGTCATGGCCATTCGCTCTTTAAAATAAAAAAAAACTATACAGTTTGGCTTGAGACAATTTGCCATGTCCACCATATCGGACAAAGTCTATGTAAGCGCAGGTGGTGTAAAAGTGCGGCCAAATGGCCACTACCTTACTTCAGATCGAGTTGAATGTGTAAATTAAAAAAAAAACAACTTGGTCTGGCGAAAACCCTATAGTTGGTGGAGGGGGAGAGGGCTGTCTGTAAGGAGATTGGGCCGTTTTCCCGTCGCCAGCTCAGCACTGCCCTTTTTCTAGTCATTTTTCCAGTGTTTTATATACTTATTTATGCTTTTTTTCATTGAGAAAAGTGGTAATTTTCAAGTGTTTATTTATTTATATTGAGTAAAGTGTTTTTTAAGTGTTATTGTCACCCCTGCTACGGCATACCGCCCTGTCTTGGCCTCATTGCCGGCCCCTGCAGGGCCCGCCGTGGCACCTTCCGGGCGCTGGCTGCCCTGCCCAGCCGCCTCGTCCTCTGGAAAAGCGTCCAGTCCTCCGAGCAATATGTTCAAGTGCTTTAAATTTTCATTTTAAATATATCCAAGTGTTTTAAAATGTTCAATTGCCGTTGTAAATATGTTCAAGTGCTTATTTTAAAAAATTGCAGTGTATTTATTTGTTAATTAAATAAACCATGTATTCTATTTCCTCTGAATGTTTATTCGACAGATTGAGGTTAGGTTAGATTAGTTGTGCTTTGACATTGGGGAGTATGTATAAATTTTAAATTCCATTCAGATATTTTCTTTTCAGTCCTTCCATGTCCGGCGAAACAACACTATTAACGAAAATATTTCAAAACCGTGATAAAATATTTCTAGAGAATCTGAAAAATATCTTTTATTGCAATAGTATATAGCAAGAATCTTATGACAAAATAAGGAAGATTAATCCACGCATAAAATTCATACAAGGACTTGACGTGTTTACTTGTATTTCGCCAAACTCGTGGTGGATTATTGACGATTTAGCTGAATTTATTGAAGAATGGTCACAGGAAATGTTACAATTATACACGTTCCGGTAGAATCACGAAAAAATTTCCTTAACAGTCGTGCTCTATAATCTTTTTCATCAGAGTAAATGTATGATAATATTTGCTTTGAATTCTACCTACTATATCATGTTTAGAGTTGTTCGCGCTTCAAGTTCCCTTATAACTCTAAGCAAAGAAATCTACCCTGGTTAACCCAAATTTTTACTTTCCGCGTACAATCAAGCTACTAATAAACCTTATGGCTATATTTTATTGGACCTGAATCAAAACAAACCCGAAGAGTTACGTCTAGTCACTGATATTTTCGATAATGAAATTACTTTATAGCTGCCCGTGAATAATGAAAACGTTCATTAGTCGCTTTCATGACGCGGAAGAAGCTGGCTTAGGAAAGCGATATTAAAACTTGGCGTTGATAAGGATTTTACTAATCTCTTGTCGGAACTTTGTAAAAACTTAACGGAAGGTAGTGTTCAACTGTCAGATGGTGTTAGACAACAGACAATGTAACATCGATCACTTGTACGTGCTCTAGCTTGCAAAAAGAAAGCTAATTGTAAAAGAAAACGTCTTGTTTAAGCGGTTAATAATTTCTTTTCATTGTTAATCTCAATAATTATCGGACTTGTAAATAATATTCTCTAGAAATGGCTAAATTATATAAATTGACGCCACTTGAACTTGCTCTTTCACCAAAAGAGCACTTTGAAGATAATATTGATAAATTTATTAACAACGAAACAATTTCCGATGATGAAAATATAATTTTGCTTCAAAATGCCCTTCGACGTGTCAACAAACGTAAACCTTATCGTGAAAAACCGCTCAATGTAAATGTCATTGATCAACCTTCTGAAAATAGTGAAAGTTTTGGCATTTTGAAAAAACCGAAAAAATAAGATTTATTAACAAGTGATGTGGACCTGTTGCCTCCATCCTATCGCAAAAAAATTTAAATACTCTTGATCTACCTCGCTGAAAATTAACAAATTTACTAGAAAAAGAATGAAGTTATAATCCAGGGCAAGAGTCAAGATTTAATTGAACTTTTATCGGATCTGATAAAAAAATCGTAAAAGAGTCGATTCCATTGATAGTCATCCATGTAATTTTTTAAAGTCGTCAAATTTTTCCAAAAGTCTTATTACCAATTAGCGAATTCTAAAGAAAAAAAAACATAGTCGATCAACCACATCAAAGGTAGAAGATGATGAGTTTAAATCTTTCTTTGAAAATACTAGTACACCTAGTAGAATCATTGCTTCGGTGACAACGCCGGTGGTAGCTAGACGAAGACGTGCTGAATCACCCCGTTGTATGCAAAGGGGTAGCTGAAGGTTCACACTACATTTACGTTCAAAATGAATCAGGTTTTGAAAGGTTTTTATGAAAATATGGGAGAACCAAGAAGTTGAAGATCTCCCACTGCACTTGCTCAGGTTACTGGAATTAAAAAATAAGCTAGCAAAAGAGTATTTACAAAGGGAACCCAGTTATACTATTAATCAAAATCGTAGGACTAGAGGGCGTGACTATCGAAAAACTAAAGTTTTTTACCCTCTGCATACATTACAAGCAGATCTTTTGACTCTAGACGTGATTCAAAGACATCATAATAAGCCCTACAAGTACATTTTGCTTACAATAAGTTTACAGTCGGTATGCATAAGCAGTTACATTGCAGTCAAAGAGAGGCATGAAGTTGCTAAGGCCCTTGAATCCATCTTTGAACAAGATTCATATAAAAAAATTTGAACCGACCGTTAAAGTGAATTTTTAAATCCGCTTGTAAAAAGGGTTTTATTGAAATATAATGCAATACGCTATCTTAGTCATAGCCCTATAAAGGCAGCATTGGCTGAAAGTTTGATCCGAACAATACGACTTTAATTTCAAGGTATTGTAGATTGAAAAGTACAGTTACATTTATTCATGATTGAGATAGAATCATTCTGATTTATAATCAACACTCTCATCAATCCTCGGCCAACGATATTCCCTTTAAAGTTCATCGTTGTAATTCTGAACTTTTCCTTAAACAATATTCTAATGAAAAGGTGGGGAAGAAAAAATTTAATGCTGGTGATACTGTTCGAATCAATCTTAAAAGAAATTATTTTGATAAGGGAAATAACTTGTTGAGCACTGAAATTTTAAAGTGTCAAAAGTCTTGGACACTAACCCTATAACGTATCGTCTTCGTGGTATGAAACATGAATAGTTTCTTGGCGATTTTTATGACTATGAGTTGCAAAAAGTTGGAAATAGTGATATTTATCAATTTGAAAAGGTATTAAAGGCATTTAATCACCAGGGTCAGCGAGAGTTGCTTGTTCACTGGCTAAGATACAAATCTTATTTTGTTTCGCTGAGAGCCACTGATAACGTTCATAATGCCTGATGATTTTTTGTAACATTCGTGTTCAATGTTTTCGACCCGTTTTATAATGATTTTAATAAGACGAGCGGTTTTTGGAAAAAATTTTCTCATGCCATAACATTTGATGGAAGATGAGAGGTTTCTCTTTTAAACTGTATTCTCAAAAATAAATATGATATTTCAAGAAAGGATCGTACATAAAATATAAAAATTAGACCACTTAATTGGCCAATCGTTAACGATCAACATGTAATTGAAAAGATCAATTCATATCAATACCCCTTTATCACAATATCATATAAGGAGTTTAGGACTATGAACGAGTTGTGTCGTGCTATCATAGGCGGCGCGCTAGCGCTGCCTAAGTAAAGAACAATGTGGGCAAAATGTGTTTTTTTTGGTTCTCCTTACCCGGGCACTTCGTATCGAAGGATTTGTCGTAGAAACTTCGAAAAGGCTCATTCGATTGGAAATTGGAGTGGCTAGTGCCCTCTTTAACAGTATAAAGTGATTGAAGGGCAACTAGCCCCCCCCCCGAGGCCCACCATTCCCCCAAACACATCCAATCAAAATTTTGAGATGGCCATTTTGTTCAGCGTACTTGATTTCCAGATATAAAATATGTTTTTGAGGAGGACATTCCCCCACAACCATCAGGGAAAGGGTTTTAAGTTATGCCCTGGGGGCATATAAGGTTTTTAAAGAAGGCGTTGGTGTAGAAACTTCAAAACAGGCTCATTCGATTGGAAATTCAAAGGGCTAGTACAATTTTTAATAGTCGAAAGTGATTGGAGGGCAACTAGCCCCCCCAAACCCACACCCATCATTCCCCCAAATACATCCAATCAAAATTTTGAGATAGCCATTTTGTTCAGCGTAGTTGATTTCCAGATAGCAAATATATTTTTGCGGAGGACACTCCCCCACAACCCTCAGGGCAAGGGTTGTAAGTTATGCCCTGGGGGCATACAAGGTTTTTAAAGAAGGCGTCGTCGTAGAAACTTCAGAAAAAGCTCATTCGATCGGAAATTCAAAGGTCTACTGCCCTTTTTAATAGTCGAAAGTGATTTGAGGGCAACTAGCCTCCCCACGCCCATCAATCCCCCAAATACATCCAATCCAAATTTTTAGATAGCCATTTTGTTCAGCGTAGTTGATTTCCAGATAGAAAATATGTTTTTGAGGAGGACACTCCCCCACAACCCTCAGGGCAAGGGTTGTAAGTTATGCCTTGGGGGCATATAAGGTTTTTATAGAAAGTGTTGTTGTATAAACTTCAAAACATGCTCATTCATTTGTAAATTGAAAGGGCTATTGCCCTTTTTAATAGTCAAAACTAATTGGTTGGCACCTAGCCCCCCCCCCCCCCCGCCCATCATACCCCCAGACACATCCAATGAAATTTTGAGATGGCCATTTTGTTCAGAATAGTTAATTTCCAGATAGAAAATATGTTTTTGAGGAGGACACTCCCCCACAACCCTCAGGGCAAGGGTTGTAAGTTATGCCTTGGGGGCATATAAGGTTTTTATAGCAGGCGTTTCGTAGAAACTTCAAATAGGCTCATTCGATTGGAACTTCAAAGGGCTAGTACAATTTTTAATAGTCGAAAGTGATTGGAGGGCAACTAGCCCCCCCAAACCCAGACCCATCATTCCCCCAAATACATCCAATCAAAATTTTGAGATAGCCATTTTGTTCAGCGTAGTTAATTTCCAGATAGCAAATATATTTTTGAGGAGGACACTCCCCCACAACCCTCAGGGCAAGGGTTTTAAGTTATGCCCTGGGGGCATACAAGGTTTTTAAAGAAGGCGTTGTCGTAGAAACTTCAGAAAAAGCTCATTCGATTGGAAATTCAAAGGGCTAGTTCCCTTTTTAATAGTCGAAAGTGATTTGAGGGCAACTAGCCTCCCCACGGCCACCTATCCCCCAAATACATCCAATCCAAATTTTTAGATAGCCATTTTGTTCAGCGTAATTGATTTCCAAAAAGAAATTATGTTTTTGAGAAGGACACTTCCCCGCAGCCCTCGGGGCAAGGGTTGTAAGTTATGGCTTGGGGGCATATAAGGTTTTTATAGCAGGCGTTTCGTAGAAACTTCAAATAGGCTCATTCGATTGGAACTTCAAAGGGCTAGTAGCCTTTTTAATAGTCGAAAGTGATTGGAGGGCAACTAGCCCCCCCAAACCCACACCCATCATTCCCCCAAATACATCCAATCAAAATTTTGGGATAGCCATTTTGTTCAGCGTAGTGGATTTCCAGATAGCAAATATATTTTTTCGGAGGACAGTCCCCCATAACCCTCAGGGCAAGGGTTTTAATTTATGCCCTGGGGGCATACAAGGTTTTTAAAGAAGGCGTCGTCGTAGAAACTTAAGAAAAAGCTCATTCGATTGGAAATTCAAAGGGCTAGTGCCCTTTTTAATAGTCGAAAGTGATTTGAGGGCAACTAGCCTCCCCACGCCCATCAATCCCCCAAATACATCCAATCCAAATTTTTAGATAGCCATTTTGTTCAGCGTAATTGATTTCCAGATAGAAAATATGTTTAGAGGAGGACACTCCCCCACAGTCCTCAGGGCAAGGGTTTTAAGTTATACCCTGGGGGCATATAAGAACGATGTTGGCAAAATGTATTATTTATTATTTCTTTAGAGCAGGGCACTTCGTATCGAAGAAGTTGTCGTAGAAACTTCGAAAAGCGCACATTCAATTGGAAATTGGAATGGCTTGTGCTCTTTTTAATAGTCGTAAATGATTGGAAGGCGACTAACACCCCTTCCAAGCCCACCATTTCCCAAAACACATCCAATCAAAAATTTGAGATAGCCATTTTTTCAGCTTAGCAAATGAATTTGCATTTTTTAACAAATGAATGTGCATTGTCAGTTTAATACACATATACTGATATTTAGTAATCAAAATATTAATATTATTTGAATTATTAAAGTTATAAAAGTAAAAACATTTATATTTTTTCAGTAAAGTGTAAATTTTGTTCTGGCCTTGGGAAGCATAGGGGTTTTGCGCCCAATTTATGTTAATTTCTGCTCGTTTTGAGATTGACTCGGTTAATAATTGTAATTTCTGTTCGTTTTGGGTTTCATTTATTTATCGATGCTGATTTGTGGTAGTTTCACGCTTAGTACATTATTTGATTTTATTTTTGCTCATTTTTTGTTTAAGGGAGTTCTTTACGTTTCTTTGAAAAACTTATTTTGTGGAAAAAATCTTTTAATTAATAAACAAAAAAAGTCATATCGTAAAAAGGGTCCCTTTCAATTCAACTATTCAAAGAAAGAGGGTAATATCTACATTAGTTCACCCATTGACAATGAAAAGGTTATTCTGAACGATAATCTAAGAAAAGTTCTTTTTAGATAATCTAAGAGAAGGTTTTAAACATAATATAATAAATGGTAAAATTGCAGGAAGCGCTAGTGGCATGAATCGTGTCATTTCCACAGAGGGTCCACCCGCTTTCTGGTCGGACACTTGTATATTCCTCTACGCATCCTTTGTCGAGAGATCAAGAGTCCCCCTCCCACGTGTTCTTTAACAAAAAACCTTTAATATCCATATTTACCTCTAAAATATAAAGTACCTTCAATACATTTTAGTCAACACTTCGTATTTTACAGCTCTGTCATTTAATATTAAGAACTGAATTGGGTGGTCCTCTAGCAATAACAAAAGGTTTGGCTTAAATTACTTGTCATTTTCGACCCATTCAGCGAAATGGCTAAAAGAACTCAGTGTGTATGTCCTGATATTGATTGCTATGTTGCTGCTCTTGGACCACGACAGCTGGGCCATGGATTGGACGATTGCAGGGGTCGTTCGGAAATGTCTAGATACGGTCTCGGCAATTGGTTTGTTAAGCTGTTTTGCTCTGCAATACCCTTGGCTAAAAAATATATTGCACCGGTTGCAGTGGATTTTGCGTCCTCTATATAACATGATTCGGGCTCTGGGAAGGATATTCAAGAAAGTATTGGGCACATTCTCAGTTCGAGGTTGCGATCCCTTGGTGAGTGATTAAAACAACGCAGAAAAGGCTTAAAAAGCTGCAAACTCATCACTCGTAAGTCTCAACTCAGCCCGGAAGCGTAAAGCATCAAGAAAGAAGAAAATAAGAAGATCCAAAAAGGCTTTATTTTCCTATAAAATGGCATATATACCACATAAAGTTTCTCACCCTTCAGTCACCTCATCTTTAAATCTTTTCGATGAAGAAAATATAGATGTCATTGTAAAACCTGGATACTATGAACAATTTTATGCGCAACAATCGCTCTTTGAAAATGTCCATTTTCAAATTTATTCCAATGAAGACTACATCAAAGATAAGAATTCGACATTTAATGATTAAAATGTCATTGTTAAAAATCTAACAATGAAAAACCAAGTGCAGCCAAGGTGTTGTCCAGCGAAAATTGTGTGCTACACAATTCATTTCTACAAATAAGTGTCTACATAAATGGGACACTGGTGAGCAAGAGCAATAATCTTTCAAATTATTCAAGTTATGTAGAATACATATTGATGCCTCCAATATCTTAAGCTGTTGAGGGGACAAGCACTGGGTTATGAATATACAACAGGTACTGACGTCACTAACACTCTTAGAGATGTGACAACTAAAGATTTACATTTAGCTGGGAAACTCAATCATGAGATATTTAATATACCTCAATGGCCACCTCCCAATGTGAAGATTGATATAAAACTACAACTTGCACCGTCCAATTATATTATGTGAAATGTACTGGGCACTGCACCATATGTGATAGCCTTTCTCCCGTCGGCAATACTTCATATACAAAAACAACAAGTTACAAGTTCTGTTGTTTTGGCAATTGAAAAATTAAGAGCTGCTAGAAATAGTGTAAAATTGCTCGTGCCTCATAAAATCACGAATCAATGACATAATGCTACAGGTATGCGTACCTATACCGATTCATCATTAATCAATGGTGAAATTCCTTCAAAATTAGCATTGACTATTGTTAAAAGTGCTAGCGTTGTTGGGTCCTGGACAGATTCGCTGCATAAATTTGAACTGTTTGGACTTTTTCCGCTTGTGTATAATGTAAATGTAATTCTGTTTTACAATTTAACCTTTGATAAATCCTACAGGACACTAAATAAATTGACAATACAATCGCTAGATCGAGATTATCAATTATTCAAAAATGGTATAAGTAAAGAAATTTTTGCGGAAACTCATGGCATTACTGTATTGGATTTGTCCGGATGGGTAATGTACGTTTAAAGTGTATCTTTGCCGAGCCATTGGAGTAAAGTATTGCATTAGTCTCGCTGAAACCATTTGAAACCTATTAGGAAACTACCCCTGACGGCAGTGTTTTCTTAGACTTTGCGCCATGAACACAAATCAAATAATCAGTGTATTCAATATGGACCCCTACATGTCCAAATATAGATCTTATTGCATACCTTCGGGTTTCCTTTAGCACATTCAACATGTAGACAATAGTATTATTACTGTTAATAGCATTCCATCAACGGTAAAGTCATGCACTGGTTATGTAACTTTCAAACAAGAAGCAATATCGAATTTTTGGTTCCGCTTGGCCTACCGTATACATTCTACACACCTCACACTTAAAATTTTCTTGAGCAGAGTGGTATGTCTTTTATTCAAAATCGGAAGAAGATACAAGATTTATCAACGAAAAGCTGCGGTTTTCATGCCCTATTATGTTTTAATTTTCGAAGTCGTGGACATACTTACATGGAATTCCTTTGGATTCATGGCGACAATCCTCGATAGGATGACTTTCTAGATGAAAAGACTCTATCCTGTCTCAATAATATAAATTTCAGTGCCCTAAAGTGAAATGCTTTAAACATGTGTTTGAATTTGTTTCTTAATATAATTTGTATATATACAAAACACTGTGTCTTTTTTTAGATTTTTCTTCTTCTACGTATAGGTAATCATCATAAACGATAAGTGGGTAACAGCTCATCAGGATTCAGCCTGTATTCATCGTGACATGCAAATTCAGGGTTACATTTTGTGCAATATAATGTAACTTCATTTTAATTAAATTTTTCGTAAAGTCAATAATACTAATCTGATTCATATGATAAAATTCATGTGTTTCAATTTGCTTATTTGAACCATTGTTACATACAAAATTCTCATATGACGAATCACTTTCTGTAACAGCCAAATAAAAGTATGTAGGTTTATAATCATAATAGCCGGTATCTTCACAGTGATATCGTAAAAACCAAACTCTTTTATTATTCCAGCACTTGAAACGTAGAGCAGGTTCTTCTTCCCAAAAAAGTTTAAGGCCCCGACGATACCAGTCTCTTCAAAATAAACTGAACTCACGTTTAGGGTTTTTCGCAATCTTGCCAGGGTAAGTATTTTCCATAAGATCACATTTATCATAGTGACAATTGGAGCATAAGAATCCTCTATTATGAGAGCCACAAATTTCTTCAAAAAATGAAAAACAGTCTTTAATTTGCACTGCATTTCCTATATGCAATTTACACGGATTGCATAATTTGCACTTTTCATTATAGTCATCAGCGAAAGCACAATTCTCACAGTATGACCAGCTGCCCAATGTATACAAGCATATTGGGCATGTGGAAAACATTTTTTGATGTTGACTGTCTCACTTCCAAAAATAAACTGACTCGGCATCAATAAAAATGTCTCTAGGGGCATCACAAAACATGTTTAAACACGATTTCATGCAAAATGGCCGTCTAAGTATTGATTAAGAGCAAAACCACAATATCATTTGGTTTTGTCTGAATTAATATATTTACAAATTGTCCAAAGATTGATAACAGTACAATAGTCCAAAAGATGGTCCAAAGATGGTCCAACTTACAATAGTCCAAAGATGGGGAATCAATTCCCATTAAATCGTTAAGCATTTCTCGAGAAAATATTTTTCTTTGAAGATATAATTCTAGAAAACCATCATCTAAAATAAGACATTTTTCCAATTTTACTAGATTATGTAAGATATTCTGATTCTCAAATCTATCCATTTTAACACTTTTACAACCAAATACAGACTAGCCGTTTCTATAAATTTTTCTCTTCAATATATTTCACCAGCGTATTTACTTTGTCTTGTAGTTTCTGTATATGCACTATATTCACCTTAGCTGCAAAGCATAATTGTTCTTCCGACTTGAATTTGCTTTATGTTATAACATATCCAGCATACATCTTGTCCCATTCTAGGGTTAGTCGAGAACCCATTGTAATTTTCACTGCTACTTTAGACACTCTAAGTTCTATTTCATCAACACTTTCAATATTCAATAATGTACAAGCATCCATTGTGATGTTGACTGTCCCACTTCCAAAAAGAAACTGATTCTCGATCAATAAAAATGGCTTCTACCATCTGGGAAGGCGTGTCTAGACCAGATTTTCCTTTAAAATGGCTGTCTAAAGTTTTTAATTGAAAAACAATAGGGGAAATAAAAACATCTGGATACCAGGAAAGCTGACTAGACATGTATAGGGGGAAACATCTGGGAATTTTGCCTAGAAATAGGGCTCTAGGAGGAATTTTGCCAGCTGACCGCGCTCCACAGGTGTGAAAGACTACATTTAAAATTCCCTATTATTTGAACTTGTGTATTATCCCAACCACATTCCAAGTAATTACATTAAAATACCCAGGACTCTTGCCTAGAAACAAAGTTGCTGCACCTGGTCACCAAAAGAGGGATGTGCTATTAAATCTTCTTTTTATGCCGTTGAATCCATTGGAAGAAAGGAATAGTGGGTATTGGGTCGGTAGAAACTGGCACCCTGTCACTACTAGTGTGAAGAGCTGTCTGAGTTGCGGAATGAATGTTTTGGACGAGTATTTGGGAGTGAATGCTGGTTAATTGAGTGAATGGCTGAGAAGAACGCATTTCCTGTTAAACAGTTGGGTAATTTTCTTGGTTTAGGGATTAAACATAGGGAATAATGTTTGAGGGGATAGCTTGTTACGGTTCTTAGGATTTCAATTTTATTATGATTGGTGTTTGTTGCTTAAAATATTGAACCTTGGTCTGTTTTTTTTTTTTGTCGTTTTGCTGTTCTTTTTTCTTTTTCTTTTTCTATTTTTGGTATCTAAAGTTGTATTTTGTTCCTGAGCTTTGTTTGTAGACTGTATTCTGTGTTGCTATGGCCCACAGCCTCTTTACAATAAATCTTTTCCTATAGCCCTCACCCTTAGGGCTCTGGGGGAGTAGTCACCCCCAAAGACATAATTACTAGACCTCTAAACTATGCTGAACAAAATGGCTATTTCAAAATCTTGATTGGATGGGTTTGGGGAAATGATATGGGGTGGGTGGGGGAACTAGTTGCCTTCCCAATCACTTTTGACTCTTAGAAAGGACACTAGAACATTTCAATTGTCAATCAAATGAGCCTCTTCCGAAGTTTGTATGAGAAATCCTTCTATACGAAGTGCCTTGGTCAGAAAAAAAGTAATACATTGTACCCGCATCGATATTTACTTAGGCAGCGATATTGCCTTAACTATCATTTCATCTTAATACCCTTAGGATTTTGTCACACCCAAAATCAAATTTTCCTCCTTATATAATTGTAAGTCCTGCATGTGAAACGGGTGAAAATCGCAAAATTTATATTATTAGCCCGAGGGCTGTGAGGGGCATGAAATCCCCCGAAACAACATTTTTCAGCCTTTGGAAAAATTTTAAAAGAATTGATCTTCAAAATTTCTATCAGTGTATCTTTGTCTGAAAAAGACTAAGGGGGCTTGTTGCCCTTTTACCACTTTTTGACATCCCTCTTAATATGCCCAGAAAGTTTCGAATTAGTACTCTCTTCCGTTTCTTAGCTATTGGGGATACGCTTTTTAGCATCATTTATATATCATGCTCTGATCTTGTTCAACATGCACCTCAGCATTTCTAAAGTTTTCAACTAAATACTCTATGGCTTTTCGAAGACCCGAAATCATACACGCCTTCTTTTCTAAATGACAGACCTTATATGTAAGCAATGGGCAATCTTAGCCAGCTTCCAGCCGTTGCTATTTCAGTAATTTGGATTAGATGGGTTTTGGGTACGACAGCTAAAAAGGAATGGGAAATGGCTGTAGCCCTTAGGTCACTTTTTAACATAGTCTTAAAGTTTCAACGTAATACCTTCATCTGTTCTTAAAAATTGCAGATATGCTTTTTGATAAACTAGTTGTGCATGTCTTTTTTTATAGTTCAACACACAACCTCAACATTCAGGAAAATTTCATATCAATACCCATAGCCTTATCGAATACACCCAGAAACAAACATTTCCTCTTTACCCAGTGATAAATCAAGCGCATAAACAGTAAGCAAATTCCATAATTTACAATCCTTGCCGTGGGGCCTTGGGGGTGCGGCATTAACAGTGAATAAGTATTAGGCCTTTTGACCATTTAAAAAAAGTGTTTTTTTTTCAAAATTGGGATCACTGTTGAGGGAAAGAGACATGCCTTCCGAATCCCCTTCAATATCCCCCTCAGCATACACTGAAAGTTTCAACTTAATACTCTTAGTCGTTCCTTAGGTATTGCTGAGACGTCCTTTTGATAACTAGCATGCACGTGGTGTGATTTAATTTTTTCGACATTCCTCTCATTACTTCTTTTAAGTTTCATATTAAGCCCCTAAGCCTTTTCATAGACCCAGGATCAAACATATCCCTTTTTCCCATTAAAAAACTTATATGTAGACGAAATTTTCATTGCTTACAACCCTTTTCCCAGGGATTTGTGGGATTGTGGTAAACTTGGAGGTATATCTATTTGACTTTTGGACTATTTTGAACACAATGGTTATCTCAATATTTTTACCAGATTTTTATGAGAGATAAAGGTGTAGAAAGGGGGTTGACTTCCATCCGGTCACTTTTGACTCTTAAAAGGGTGCTAGAATTATCAATTCTTAATTAAATGAGGTCCCTTCTATCTCTATATGACCAACTCTGTGATATGTAGTGGGTCAAGGGAAAAAAAAAATAAAGATATTGCACCCTATTGACTCCTTACTATTGACAACAATAGAGTTTTGTTCAATGCCACCATGGAAGGCATAGTTATTTGACCTGTAGACTTTAATTGAACAAAATGAAGATTTCAAATTTTGTCAGATGTCTTTATTTGAAGGGTAACTAAAAAGGGCAAGGGAGGGGGCTGGTTAACCTCCAACCACTTACCAGCATCCTCCTTAACATTTTCTGAAAGTTCCAACTTAATACTCTCTGTGATATGAAGGGGCTCTAAGGAAAAAAAATGAAAATAAGACATTGAAGTCTAATGACACTGTACTATGAAGTATATGTTATGAACAAAATGTTGAACATGTTGAATAACATGACTATTTCAAATTTTGATCAGATGTATACGAAGGGTAACTGAAAACGGCAAGGGAGGGGGCTGGTCAACCTCCAGCCATTTTTCAGCATCCTCCTCAACACATGTCCTGAATTTTCAACTTAATACCCTCAATCGTTCTTATGATATTGCAGATGCGCCTTTTTAATAAACTGGATGGTCATATGGTTTCTTTTGATGATCCGCCACTTTAATATGTCCATCAACATTTCTTGAATTTTCATCTTAATAACCATTGCCTTTTCGGACACACTCAGAACAAAACTTTTCCCTTTTTTCTAATGAAAAATCCTTTGTGTAAATAATGGGCAAAAAGGAATAATTTATAATTCTTCCCCTGGAGCCGTGGGGGATATAGCATCCTCGGAGACATGTGTATTAGACCTTCTGAGTATTCTGAAATATTTGGATTTTTTCCAGATTAAAATCAGTGTTGAGAGGAGGGAGCATCTAAAACCGAAGGGGGCTGGCTGCTATTTGATCAATCTTCAACATAACCTTGACATACCCTAAAAGGTTCAGCTTACTACCCTCAGCTGTTCCGTAAACATCATATTTCTTTGTGACAACCAGCATGACCATAATGTTTCACAGTGTAGTGGCAGGTATCCATATTTCCTTACAATTTCAATATAATACCCAGGGCCTTTTTGGAGACCAAGGATCAAACATGGCCCGTTTTCCCAATAAAAAACCTATATGTTAATAAAAGATAACTTGCATAACTTACAGCTCTTGCTCTGGAGGATTTATGTTAACCTGGAGGCATTTTGAACTCTTTTGAATAAAATTGATTCCCCAAACATTTGGTCGGATATTTCTGGTGAAAAAAAGGACGATTCCATCTCTGAAGTTTATTTGATCACCCCTTACATATGAATTGGCTCCAGAAAAAAAATACATTGAATAGCTATGGCTCTTCAATATAGCTAGCATTTCATCTGGTCAAGACTGGGCTCTTTTTCACATAATCTCACTGAAGCTCATCCAACTTATATCTTGCGTTCTTTCACCAAATAAACAATTCAATAATTTTTGTGGTAAGTTTGTAATTAGATCGCTTGTGCATCAATTTTTTTTTAATAAAGTTTTCTAATGGACGTAAAGAGTGAAAATGAAACTTGAACAACTTTATGCAGAACCAAGCAATCTCTGGCCAACACAGTTCCGCAACTTCTTTATCCATCCCAATATATTCAAAGTCTTCCTCATTACACCATTCCAAGGAGTTCTAATTTTCATAAAACCTTTTTTTACGACATCCTCCCAACAGACTCGGGGACGACACTCTTTTTGTCTGGCTCCAGACGGATGGCCGACAAGGACAATTTTAGGTAATCTTTCATTCTTCATACGCAAAACGAGTCCTAGCCATATCTTCCTTTCTTTTGTAAAAGCCCAAGAAAGCGGAATTGAACCTCGTTAATTATCGTACAGCTTACTATTCGAAATACGGTCAGCTCAGTCTGATACCCAAAACGTTCTATAAGTGATTTCTCTTGAAAACATATAAGAACTCCTCTTCCAGTTTTTGGAAGCACTTATGCCTCAAAGCCATTACTGTAGCTTCTAATACTAAAATCTTGGTGCACAGATTCATTTTTCTATCCTTCCGAACTCTTTTCAACTTGTTTCAATTCCAGTGGGTCAGGCATAGTAGGTCATACCCAGGGGCTTGATTTATGGGAGCAAGGGGGACGGTTGCCCCCAATAATGTGGAGAAAAAATTATTATATATACGATGCCCCTTGATTATCCAGATATAGACACTTCTTCTTCTTCTTCTTCTTCTATTTAACAGAAGGTGGGCTTTTCAGTAACACTATTTAGCCCTTTTCCTTTTGCTTCACTCTGTGGGCTACAGAGCTACTGGCTTGATTGCCTCATATTTATTAGATATATTCAGATATCTTTCAGCAGATCTTTCGACTCTAGGAGTTCAAATATAAGATGATAGATGTCGATTTCTATACTCTGTGTGCAGGTATAGTTGGCTAGGCTCTTGGCTGATAGTGGGATTTTGTGGTGTTTGAAGTATTTTAAAAGTTTAGAAAGCAAGGTATGTTGTGCAGACGTCAGCATATTACATTCAAATAGGCAATGGTCAATTGTTTCATTATTCATATTACAATGCCTGCAAAGAGGGGACAGGGGAATTGAACCACTTGAATTAGAAAGCTTATATGAGAATGCAAGGAAATTTAGTCCATTTGTTCCAGAACGAATTCTATGATAAATTTTAGAAAGATACTTATTGGGAAAGGGGGAAAGGATGGGATTAATCTTATTAAAATTAATATCTGATAGCCTCCATCGGTAAATATCTCTAATTGGGATTGGTCTCCCACTTGGCTGGTCAATATTTATAGCATTTTTTGCTATTTCATAAACCTGATGATTACCACTTATGCCAGAGTGGCTAGGAATGTACTGAAAGTAAGTTTTTATGCCACTTGAAGCAAGATTATCAATAATACTGAGACACTGATAAGTGTCAATGTCCAACTTATATTGAGGAGCTGAGGCCAGCAACTCAAGGCTTGATAAAGAGTCAGAATAGATGATAATATTATTCGAATTTTAAATCAAAGATTGGTTTTGCTTAAGGTGTTCTAATGCCATGATTATGGCATTTAACTCAGCAGACATTATAGATAAATTATTAAACAATCTCTTGGCCATTGCAATTTTCAGGTGAGGAAGGAAAACACCACTTGCAACTTTTTCATTCATTTTTGACCCATCAACGAATATTTGGAAGTGATTTTTATAGGTAATTCTATTAAGTTCTGCAAATTTTTTCTGAACAAAAGCAATGGGGGTTAAATCTTTATTCCATTTTGAAAATTCAGTATTTATTATGGGAAATGACCAAGTCCATGGAGGGGATTGGGGGAAAGTAGGTGCAATAGACTTTGCTGGTACAGGGAACTTCTTTTGAATATTGGCATACTCATCTGCAATACCTCTATACATGGCTGGATTTCTTAACCAATTATGTAATGTGTGTGAGCTATTTGATTCAATTTTTGTAAGATGTTTTATCAAGAGAAAGCTACGTCTCTCCCTTATTGTTGTTAATCCACTCTCCATAAGCAGAAACTTGGTGCTTGTGGGTTTCCTAAGACCAAATATGAGACGTATTATATCATTTTGTGTTGTTTTGATTTTTTGCATCTGGGTCTTTGCACATGCACCATAGACAATGAGCCCATAGTCAATATGGGGTCTTATATGTGATTTATAAAACTGGAGTAAGGTTTTCTCCTTACAACCCCAAGGTGTGGAAAGAAGTCTTTTTAGTATATTTGCTTTTCTATAACATTTTTTTATTGTGTTTGAAATGTGGAGGTGGAAATTAAGCTTTTGGTCAAGCATGAGACCTAGGCAATTAATATTATTATCTTCTGGAATAGTTGTTTTATTTAGAGTTAGTTTTGCATTAACATGGTTTCGCTTCCTGTGAAATTGGATTATTTTTGACTTGGTGGGTGCAATGGGTAAATCTGAATGTTGAGAGAATTTTTCAAACTGGAAAAGTGACTTTTGAAGATTTGACTGTGCTATCTGAAAGGTGTTGCCAAATGACCATAGCACCAGATCATCAGCATATTGTAGATTCGTGTGGGGTAGGCTTATGTCCCAGAGATATAGGGCAAATAGGAGGCAACTGAGGACTGCTCCCTGAGGTAGGCCTTTGGATATTGTCTTTTGGGGTGAAGAGGCTGAACCAACACAAACAATGAAACTTCGCACTTCTATGAAGGATTTAATAAAGGATACTAGCTTGGGAGGTACTCCAAGGTTTGCAAGTTTATTTAAAAGGATTTGGTGGTTCACATTGTCATATGCTCCTTCAAAATCAAGGAAAGCTGCCACTAGGATATTATTTTTTGAGAAAGATTCATTTATTGCATTTGTTAGCAAAATGAAAGCATCTGTTGAGGAGTGGTATTTCCTGAATCCAGTTTGAGTGTGTGGGATCATGTTATTTTTCTCAACAAACCAGAGGAGTCTGTGATAAATCATTTTCTCCATTATTTTCCCCATCACAGGTGTAATCATTATGGGCCTATAAGACTCAGGGTTATCTTTTGGTTTATTTTTCTTTAGGATTGGTAGGAGGGACGAACATTTCCATATATTGGGGAACCTAGAGGATGCCCAAGCGTGATTATAACAATTTAGCAGTTCTTGTTTGTATGAAGGTGTGAGATTCTTTATCCATGTAGGGTGTATATTGTCATAGCTGCTGCTAGTTTTGGACCTAATATGATGTATTGCATTATTCAATTCCTGGATTGAAAATGGATTAGTTATGTACTCGGATCCTGGGCGTGGTTGGTAACTAGGGTTCATAGGAATTGTGGACAGATTGCTTTGATTGTTTGATGTTAGCTTATTAACAAAAAGAGTTGCAAATAGGTTAGCCTTTTCAATATCATTGTCATAATGTGTATTATTATGTATAATCTCATACAGGAGTGGGTTGGGAGAAGTCTTTTTCCCACATATGTGGCTTATGACTTTATGTATAATTGGCTCATGTGTTTCTCTGGAGAGCTTATTTGCAAAATTATTCCAGTATTTATATTTAGCATCTATTATAGTCCTTTTTAGATTAGATTCTGCTTGTAATTTTTTTAAATATGTAGTAGGTGTTTTTTTTTTTATGAATTCTGTCCTAGCTGCCTTTTTTATCCTCCATTTATTTAGGCACTCATTTGTCCACCATGCTTTAGGAATTTGTTTAGGGAATGTTTTCTTAGGTGTTGTCCTGGGGATAGCATGATTAGCTGTATTTATTAGTAAAGATGTCAAGGCTTCAGCATGTGTGTCAACTGTTGTGTTAGAAATGCATGAACTTTGGGTGAAACTTGTAATTTCATCATTTAGCTTATTTTGGAAAATAGACCAATTTGCTTTAGTGTTGATATATTTGGAAGTATGAGAAGAAGTTTCAGCAGGTTCATTTAGGGAGCAAACTATAGCAAAGTGGTCTGTACACAGACTATCAATTTTATTTATGTAAATTTTGTTCAAAAAATTTAAAGACACAATTTGTAGGTCAATTGTGGAGAATTTGGCTCTTTTGGTGTTAAAATATGTATTTAGGTTTGGAGGGGTAGCAACAGCTAATTCATTATTATTTGAAATCATATGCTCAATAAATTTACCAGCTTTATTTGCTGGTTTATTCCCCCACAAAAGGCTGTGGGCATTGAAATCACCACAAATAATGATGTTTTTTAACATATTAGAATTATTTATATAATTAAAGAAATCCTTGGCATCTGAAGTTTGGCCATTAGGGTTATAAAAGCTTATTATGTAGGTTTTTAAATTATTCAGCCAAACACTTATACCAATTACATCTACATCATTTTCAAAATCTGGAAAATTGATGCCACAAAATTTTATATTATTATTAACTAATAAAGCTACACCACCTCCTTTTCTCTCTGAAGATCTATCCTTTCTCAGGATAGTGTATCCCAGAGACTTAATTTGTTGATTTTGGGTTAAATGAGTTTCCTGGAGGCAAGCAATATTAATTGAATTATTATTCATAAATGATATTAGTTCATTTAGCTTATTTTCTGTGAGTGATCTTACATTCCATTGGAGTATTGATAAATGTTGTTTTGTTGATTTATTCTTCATATGGCTGTGTATCAATGTTCAGCTTTGTTAAAAGTAAAGCAAGATCTTTTTTTTGCTTGAATGAGCATATCATCTGGGATGTAAATTTTTGCCAATTCTGCAATAATTTTTGTTTTCTGTAGTTGATGTATGTTCATGGCCTGAACTGCATTACAGTTTAGAATGTATAAGCATATATTTGGGGATTGCATTTTTGGTAGTGCATCCTGTTTGTTGGTTAATGGATTGATTCCTGGTAGTGTTTCTGGTTTGTTTCTTCTTGGGAGGGAGGGCCAGGCTGGCCTCATCTCACCGGACAAGGAGGCTTGTTGGCTTGGTGATTGCTTCTGATAGGGATTTGAGCTAGGGGCTTAGAAGATGGTGTTTTATATGGGGTGCTTGATGCATTGGGGGCATTTGACTTGGGGGTTTTGGTTGGTATCATTACAGGCTTTATTTGGTATTGTTGGGCAGCATTTGCTTCCATTGCTGCAAAGGGGTATGGGATTGCCTTCTCTGTTGATATTTGGAGTGTTAGAGCTCTTTTCTTGTATGCAGGGCATAATGATTTATTTGTAGATTCATGTGGGCCTTTGCAATTGATGCATGTAGGCTGAGTGTTGTTGCAAGTTGTCACCTCTTTAGGATGGAAAGATTTACAATTACTACACTCTTGGAGAATTTCATTGCATTTGTTTGTTGTGTGTCCCAGTTTGAAACACTTCTGACACTGAATAGGCTTAGGTTTGTATTCCTTGTGTGGTTTGATTTGTCCAAATAGGAATAATTTTTCTGGGATATCAATTTTATCCTTCAGTGTGAATAAGAAGGATCTACTAGTTTTTAGGCCAGTAGAGTTAGGTTTTCCAAGTTGGGTAACATCCTCAACTGGGATTGTGTTTCCAGCCCTATCTGCAAGGCCTTCTTTTAACTCCTGAGTAGATATCTCTGGGGGAACATTATAAACTACTATTTTTGTTGGTGATTGTTTTGGGTTCCAATTAGATGCAATAATTGGGGTATTCAGAAGGAATTTAAGGTTAATTATTGTATCTGCTGATTTCTGATCTTCTACAGCTATTAGCAGAGATCCATCACGGTTAATGTTAAGAGAGAACATTGATTTTAGCAATTTAAAAATTGCAACTCTTATTGCAGAGATCATTTTTATTTCAAAGGGTGTAGTGGGAGTAATTTTAAGGTAAATTCCTAAGTTTTTGGAGGGAGGATCTTGGGCAGAGAGAGGGGAAATGCTTTTAATTGGGGAGATTTTTTTCCTTTTTTTAGAACTTCTAGAGAGGACCTCTTGAAACCCATTATCATCATTTATAGTTACATTAGCCCCTACACTTATCATTGTCCTATTCTCTGAATTGGAGCTATCATTTGAACTTTGAGAAAGTGTGCTTGACCAGCCAAGATGGGTATCTTTCACTATGGCACATTCACTGGAATTTGATTTGGGATCTGGGGGGACATTTTTTTTGGAGGACTTCTAAACATTGCCTATTGGAAAAATCTTTAAACAGAGAAAAACAAAACTAAAGCAAGAAGGGAAAATGGAAAGATATCAAACCGTCTGCACTATACTATGGGGGGGAGAACACCACAGTATAGCCCTGAGGATGAGTTGAGCAGGATTGGTTTGGTATAACTGCTTATTATTAGCGATAATAATTCACAAGAAAATTTGTTTTAATTTTCTTATAGAGTTGCTGTTGGTGTTGCTGTTGCCCCCCCCCCCCCCTAATTAAATGCTGCAGCTTCGTCCCTCGTCATACCTATCATGTATTAAACCTTCTAACCTCTAAAAACAACTAAAAAAGTACCCTCGATCCAGGCTATTCTACTTTCAACTTGCCTTTCTCAGTATACGCTAAAATTATTAAGTTGAGACTTTCAGGAAATGTTAAGGGAGCTACTAACTAAATTGTACAATAGTTTCTGCTGTTTTTTTACATACTGTTTGGTAGCGCTGACAATTCTTAGAAGATACAATTTAGTGAAGAAGTAAAGTAAAATGTATTTCTGGATTTTAATATTTTTGTTACAAATCGCACTGAGTGAGTGCAGAATACATCACTTACCATTACAGGTACTATTTTTTCAATTTGTTTATAGATTTTCTTTTAAGTTTGTTAATGCTGTTCTAGATTCTTTTACTGAGTCTAGGTTGTAGGCTAATATCAAGAGATAAATAGAATAACCCACCATTCAACACTAGGGTAAAAAACCAGTAGGCCTATCCGATTGAGCAAAATTATGTGAAACTAAAACCCTCACATCTTGTTACCAAAGACGAATTGTATATATTAATCAATAGCTAAAAATTTAAGCTAGCCTATGCATCAATATGGTTAGGCCTAATAGGCCTATTGAAATTATTTAAGATCAAACACTTGAAATTATTAGTTCATTGACTTAGCTACAGTGTTTTAGTGGTCAATATATACGAAATCATATTATTGAGTTAGAACTAAAGTGAATACACAATTCGATGCCTTGTTTTATGCTGATTACGAATATAATAAGAATTTCTATCGGAAATGAATTTCAGCCCCCCCTATATAGACTATACTTAACCTTACCCTGAATTGGCATATATAGGGGGGGGGGGGCTGAAATTCATTTCCGATAGAAATGATTATTATATTTGTAATCAGCATAAAAAAAGGCATTGAATGGTGTATTCACTTTAGTCCTAACTCAATAATATGATTTCGTATATATTTACTGTTTTAGTGTTATTCACATTAAATTTTACCAAATTGATACCTGATTTTTGCCAAATTTTCTGCAGAAATCATGAATTATTCTAAATTCCTGATGATTTTGCAAAATTTCTACCAAAGTTTTAGCCTTTAGCAAAAATTTCACCAAATCTCAAAAAAGCTGGGGGGCAGTATATCCCTCCCCCCCTCAGAATGCCCCTGGTAACAGCTAATTGCTACCTTAATAGTTCAAAACAGTATAGTTTTCATTGTACTACCTAAGCTGTGTTTTCAGGCTCAATGGGTTTGAACACAGGTTGTTCTTGTCTAGTTTCAAGTTTTTCATCTTGTTTCAGTGGGTTTAGTTTCAACCCTGTGTTTTCCTTGAGAACCCACTTTGTGAAAATGCTTGATGTGGTAGAAAAGAACAGCCCATGTTTGAACCCACTGAGCTGTGAACAACCCATCTTTGAACTTGGGTTGTTCTTGTCTCATGCATCAAGCATTGTGAGAGAGAAAGAGAGTTTGATAACTAGCCAAAGAGATTTAGAGCCCCACCCAGCAAATTACGATGCATATCCCTTTGTCTATTATTGATTTTACACAATCTTTCTTGTTCCATATACAATATTTAGATATAATCATTTTGATTTTTAATGTATTTTGTTGCTTCTGCCAAATTGGTCTTGAAAGCCATCTGTCATGAGCCCTGGGCCCCTTCCTTCAAGATTTATCTTGTGCTCTCATTTAACTTTTGTGGTTTTTTTTTTAAATAAACATGCTAATTTGGTGAAATATTGATGTCCTTGTAAACTTTACCTCCCCCCCCCCCCCTCAAGAAAAAAAAAATGCTCTAGATGTGTCTATTGTGTCTGAATTTGTGTCTATTTTTAAGTAACAGCCCTGTAAGCCAACACCACAATGTTTGCTCCTTTGTGAAATATAATTAATTACAATTAAATAAAAATCTCCGTGGCAAAAAAAATACACATCCATGATCTTTCTTCTAACAAAAAAAAAGAAAAAAAAAATCCACATTTTGGCAGCTGGGAGGTTGAAACCTTTACAATTAGGTTCCATGATATGCTGAATCTGATGGTGAGTTTTTCATTAAGATTCCTTGACTTTTAGGGGTATTTCTCTCCTTTCTCAAAAATCACACACTTTTTCTCAGGCTTGTAGCTTTTGATGGGTATATTAAACTTAATGAATTTTATATATTTGGAATCAACACAAAAAGCCTATTATTTTGATGTATACCTTATTATCAAAATTGCATTTTCTAGAGTTCCTGTTTCTATTGGGCTGAGTTGCTCCTTAACTACAGGTTGTTACCATGAACTGTTTGATAAATGAGGTATAAGGTAAACCTTTAATTCAATATGACTATCTCAAACAAAAAAGGCTGATTTCGTTTTCTATCATTAAGCCTCAGGCTTGTAAGCCAACACCACAATGTGTGCTCCTTTGTGAAATACAATTAATCACAATTAAAAAAAATTGAGGCCCAAAAAATAAGTATTATGTACTATGACACAATATTTAAACATAGGTAAGATGCAGCTGAAAATTGATCAGTAATTAACAAGCTCATTTATTGAGTTGCAAAGTTATTGCAATTGCTCAGTTAATGAAATCTTTATTTTGATCTTCTCTGGTTAGTTTGGAGGAATGCACTTATTCCTCCTCCATACCATTTTTTTTGTACCCTGGAGTATGTTGCCCATTGATGGCTATGTCTACAATTGGATTTCTACAAATAATACAGTTTTATGAAGACAGTTTTGATGTCTAGGTCAGGATATCCAACATAATTATAATGTGTTAAGTCACCTTGTGCCCCTCCCCCTTCCCACTCTATGTCCTGAGGAGGAAATCCAGACATTTTTCCTTGGTAGTTTGCCTGAGGTAATCAGATTCTGTATGAAAATTAACAGCTTTAGCTCTATGCTCAGCTCATAGAGTATTTTCAACAACGTTCTTGGATAGTTGTTATTGGAGGAACATCATTTCAACTTTAATTTGTGGAATGCTAAGAATATAATTGTTCTAAGGGAGAGGACCCATGGAGCAGAAAAACTTTTTTTTCATGAGCATTTCCCCTTTGGAAAGGTTTGATGAATATTTGAGCCTCCAAGGAGGTACAGCTCCCTTGTCAACCTTCAGATATCTTTGCTTGGTGTATTTCTTCTTAGATACCCATATAATTACTTCTATTTTTCAGTTAGATGATAGGACATTCATACCTTTGTCAACGTTTGGTTTTGTAAAGGATGGTACCCTTGAAGTTTATGTTTCAAATTTCACAATAAAAGATACTGCAGATAATGTAGATAGCTTGGTAAGTAAATATGCAGTTTTAATATTGCTTGAATTAGTACATTAAGCTCTCAGTTTTGTTGTTTACTTGTAACCAATGTCTATTTGATACAAAGTTTCAATTTCAAACCTAAAATCTTTAAGGAAATCAGAATAATAAGTTTCTGCAACCCCTAATGGCCTAAACCCATGTAAACATACCTGAAAACTGCAATTGTCATATATGTTGTAACTGGTTCAAACTAGTGTTGTGGCGATATTTGATATTGATATATTGGTATATCAGACCAAATATCAATATCAAAACGTATTATTGAAACCAATATTAGGGGGTCTCTAACCACCTATAATCCCCATGGAAAATCCACCACATGCAAATTCTACAAATTTTCAGCATACACCTTCAAGATTCTTTGCAGGTTTACATTCTTTCATCTATAATTCATTTTATTTATCCTTATCTTACATCTTACCCTGGCATCTTTTTTGCTAGAAATCACTTCTGGCTCCCGAGTCAGATACATGTGAATTATTACCAGCTGAGAATGAAAAGTTCACAACAAATGATGTTATAATGAAAAGTTCGGATTTTGAATGTTATCAAAGCTAAACTAGCCGATCAAACAGGGTGAATTTTCTCAGTCTGAAAATTCTGTCAAGGAAAAGGAGCTATCTGTCACAGATAAATTAAGATAATGTAATCTACCTTGTAATATATATATATGTATATATATATATATATATATATATATATATATATATATATATATATATATATATATATATATATATATATATATATATATATATATATATATAATATATATATATATATATATATATATATATATATATATATATATATATATATATATATATATATATATATATATATATATATATATATATATATATATATATATATATATATAACACTATATATATATATATATATATATATATATATATATATATATATATATAAATATATATATATATATATATATATATATATATATATATATATATATATATATATATATATATATATATATATATATATATATATATATATATATATATATGTATATATATATATATATATATATATATATATATATATATATATATATATATATATATATATATATATATATATATATATATATATATATATATATATATATATATATATATATATATATATATATATATATATATATATATATATAATAACAATAACAATAATAATAATAATAATAATAATAATAATAATAATAATAATAATAATAACAACAACAACAACAACAACACACACACACACACACACACACACACACACACACACACACACACACACACACACACACACACACACACACACACACACACACACACACTATCATCATCTATCATCATCATCACATCATCATCATCATCATCATCATCATCATCATCATCATCATCATCATCATCATCATCTACTACTACTACTACTACTACTACTACTACTACTACTATCACACACACACACACACACACACACACACACACACACACACACACACACACACACACACACACACACACACACACACACACATACATATATATATATATATATATATATATATATATATATATATATATATATATATATATATATATATATATATATATATATATATATATATATATATATATATATATATATATATATATATATATATATATATATATTTATTCTGCTGATGCTATTAAGGCTCACCTTATGAAAATTGCCACTGAATGAGAGATCAAGGAAAAGGTTGTTGCTGTAGTAACTGATAATGGACCAGATACAGTTCAGGCCATAAAGGATCCTGCATCCCAAGTAGTTACAGAATGGACACATGTTTCTTGCTTTGCACATACTCTAAATTTGATTGTGGGGGATGCTAAATTTGATAGATGGAATTTGCTTCTCACTGTGTTGCAAAGTCTACAAGATTTGAAAGAGTTGGTAACAAGTTCACTTGCGCTTCTTGGTAGTGTGGACCCCATACTCACTGATAGTGAGTGGGGTGTTATTTCCAACGTGATTGCAGTGCTTACACCCTTTGAAGAGGCAACTATTGAGGTCTCTTCTGAGCTTTCCCTCCATCTTGAAAGTCCTGCCTTTGTCTAATATTTGGAGATGCCACCTTGTTTGGGTAAATTTTGGTGGATTCTCAGATGTGGCTGATTAGCTTTGAAAGGCTTTGCTGAATAAAATGCATTGTAGGTATATAAGCCTTTATCAAGTCACACCTGTTGTAATTGACACATATCTTGACCCTTGTTTCAAGAAAATGTATATTTCACCTGATGATCTTCTACAAGTTGAGACCATATTTGCAAACGAGATAGATTTTGCCTTGCTGGCTGCTGAATCTTGATACAAGTACCATCGCAGTCCCTGTGTTGCAGTCATACCAGTGTCAAGCCAGTTTGTGGTGTTCACACAATGAAGTCCTTATAGTCAATGCAGGACATGCTTTAACAGCAGCCGAGTATATCATGGCTCTGCAAACTTTGAATAGGGAGCCAATAGTTTCAAGAGAAACTTGTCCAATCATGTGGTGGAAATTGCGTGCTATGGGGTCCCAAAAACACTTGTACAAAGTTGCAATGAGATTCATGTCTGTGGCTGCTACCAGTGTCCCTTCTGAAAGCGTGTTTTCCAAGGCTGGTCAGATAATCACTGAACGGCTGAACCGATTCTCAGGGAAAAACATTGACATGCTCATGTTTTTGAATATTTGATAGTTTATTTTTTGCTTTTCCTGAGCCCAAATAATTCCAAATCTGGGTTTTTATTATATTCATTTATGTAAGTGAAGTTTATTTTTATTGATTTTATATTATTTGAATTTTGAAAAAAATTTATACAAAATATCCTTTATTTACCATTTACGTTACTGAACTTTGGCAAATCCATGAGATTGCAAAAAACTGACCCAAAATATCGATATCGATATATCAAGTATCAAAAGTAAAAATATCAATATATCCATTAATCAAAATATTGTCCCACACTAGTTCAAATAGAGCCCAGAGAACTAAATAGAATTAGAGTAGTATGCAGACACCAAACTGCCAGTTAAAAAATATATATAAAAGTAATAAACATTGGAAGTGCTAGAAATAACATTACCTAATACTTGAGATAAAATGAACACAACATAAGGGTAAAAAAGCAAAGGTTTTTTTTTAAAAGGATTATGGTTTTAGTTTTTAATTATATCGTTTTTGAAAGAAATTCAATAGGAATTTCTAACTTGTACTAAAAGTACAAACTTTACATAATCTTTGTACTGAAATAAGAATTAAAGATATTAAATACAACTAACGAATCACTAATATGTGAGCAAAACTAAATTTTCCCAGAGTATATACATTTTTACAGCAAGACTCAAAAGAAACTACGAAGTTTAATTTCTGACAGTGAAAAAGAACAATTTGTTTGTACTGACATCTACCCCAAGCTACCAGTAAGCTCCCAGTACCGACTGACTTCCCAAAATCCTTTCCATATCTTGGTTATATTTATTGTTTGTCACCTGTTATTTCTTGTTTAACACGAATCAATTCATACAAAAAGAGCAGATCCTGGGTTATCGCAGGAAACGATTCAACCCCAGTAAATAAATCTTAGATCCAACAATAATAAATTCTTACAATATTTCCTTGTTGTGTTTGCCCTTGCTGTAGCCCCTTGCCCTTGCTGTAGTGGATTGATACTCGGCTTGGCAATACAGCTCGGGGTTCGATCCCCGCCGCAGCAAGGTTGGGGCACAAGCTTGCTACTTGTCACTGTAAAGAAAGTCCCAGCAACTGAAACGTCGACTCGACGCCCTATGGGCCAGCAATGGCTGCTTATCCTTTTTAATGGACGGTATTTATCCTTTTATAATTTTTCCTTTGGTTATTCCGAAATTGCAAAATTTTTAGGGTAGCATCCCATTGTCATCAGTGTTGCCCTGTTAAACTGAGAAAATGAATGAACCAAATTAATCAGTCAAACTTGATAATGCCTTTTGTCTATAAAAACCTCAAAAATTAACTATTTGTTGACTTCACAATACAGCTATCTATTCAAAGAGTACACCTTCTTAAGCAGTTTAGGTTTTTAGCTAGTTTTTCTAGCTACAAATTTTTTTTTGCTAGTTCTTCTTCTGTTTCTTTTTTGCTACTGACAAAACTGTATTTATAGGTATTTTTCATGAAAAATTAAATTCCTGATTTGTCCTATTACGACATTTATGGTTGTTTAAATTTTTATAAAAAAAAAAGACCACCATTTTTTCTTCAGTTTTTTTTATTTTAATTCCCATTTGGCCTATTAAAAAAAATAAAATATAAAATAGTAATTTAAAAAAATCAGATTTCATTTCTGCTGTTCTTGGTTCTCTCAGGCTAGAGAGAAACCCAGTAGAATTTCACCTTTACAACTGAAATATACTATCACTTGCTTCTTGTAATATTTATTCTGAATTTTAGCTATTGATTTTTATTGCTTGGCGTTTACAGAGGCGTTATTGGCATATTGCTTGGCGTTACAGTTTACATGTTGAATTAAGATGCCCTTGTTTTGGCCTTGAAATAGAACCTGCTACTGTTGATTTGTGTTAATGTTTTTGTAGCTTTTTCCGACAAATTTTCTTTTAATTCTGTTCACTTTCACTAGAACATTTCACTTTAGCTCGTGAACATAATGGGTGGGATGGAATAAGGTAGGACACCTGGGAACTTCAGCTGGTAAAAAATGCAGGGGGGGCGGTCGGTTTGCGAGGGAAAATGAACTAAATCCAATTATAAAGCAGAAAAGGTCACATTATGACTCAAAAAGACGTTTTTAATCCAAACTTAATCATAATATTTTGTAATAGTATGCAAAAAGCAAATATTTTTATTATGAATTTACTGTAGGGTGGGTAGGAGGGATGGATTTGTTAAGACTTTCAAAATTAAATAATAATTTAAAAATTATGGAAATTCAAAAAACCACAAGAATTAAAAGGATCTGGCGCGTTAACAATGTAGTATCTATTACAAAATATTGATGAAGTATTTATCATATAGGGGGAAGGCTCCATACTTGGGACAATTTTTTGGTTTGCTTCTTACTCCTTGACACTTTGCAGTGCAGAAACGAAAATTTCTCAGCATCATCTGCATTAATCATGGAAGATGTTGTCAAGTTTTTAAGTCGTGAAATAAATTTGTTTTCAAGAAAATATGTTGTTTTTTTTACAACTACCCATTTTGTTCCAAGTATGGAACCGGGCACCACAGATGGGACAAGTGGAAACCATACTTGGGACAGACAATAAAAACGTTTATTCAATGCAAAACTCAGTTATTTAATAGAGATAACATAGAAAATTGAAGAACAAAGCAGAGCTGTATAAAACAAGCTTAAGCCAGAAGTCGTTCACTTGTTCACAACAAGTTAAATGGTGACAAATCAAGGGGAAAGACGAAATGTCAAGCCTGTCTTTCGGTCAGTTCGGAAGGCACAGGCTTTGGCAAGATCATCACAATTTCGGTAGAACTATACCAGTATGAAGCATCAGTGGGAATGAATTTCAAGAATGGAGCAATCCTCTTGAAATACCGAACCTGTACTTCTTATTCCTCAGCCATTTTCGAAACAATTTCACCAACTCTGTGGTACTCCTTTTTTAGTGTCCTTTTCAAGTACTAAGACAAAGTCTCCAGTGTTCATAGCACAAAATTGAGGGTTTCTCTCAGCTAGAGGTCCTTCCTGAGCATCTGGTTTGATCAGTTCAGTCAAGTCCAAAATATCTTCTGAGCTACTTCTGCTTTTAGTGAAAGAGGACTGTCCAGGCTTTTTGCTTTTTTGACAAGAGTTTCTGAGAGCTCTCTTATATTCCCTAGTTTGTCGAAGCACAGCCTCCTCTTCAATCTCCTTCTTTTCGGGAGTATCTGTCAGTATTCAATAGATCCCTTTTGGTCGACCTCTTGTTGTAGCCTTTCTGGGACATGCTTTAGGATGTAGTCTTATTATGGAAGGCGAAACACTCTTGTTTGAACTGCAGGTGATTCCTGAATCATGAGGGGCCCTACCCTTCTCTTCTGATTCTGAGGATAGCAAATCTTCATCTCTTGGTTCCGACGCAGGCTTACTCAGTGGTCTCTTGGTGACAGCCCACCCACCCAGAGTTTCGGGCAAGTGACGCAAAAATTGACCCAAAGTGGCCCACTGCAATGTACGAGGTCTCAGATCTAAGTTTGACCAGTTCCTACATTTAGTGAACTCAGTCAAGACATCTAACATGTGCATCACTGAGACCAATCTAAACAAAAAAACTCACAGCAGTAAGGTTACCATACAGGGAAACACACTCCTCAGGCGGGATCGAGAGTGTACTGTATGCGCTAGGTACAGAGTAGGAGGAGTCGCTGCTTATATACAGAGCCATATCCCTTATTCATGACTGAACGTACCAGATTCAGCAGGCAAAGAAGCTCTGTGGGTCAGGGTGACCCTCCCAAATAAATCCGTGATTGTCGGTACCGTGTATAACCCTCCAACTTACCAGATTACCAGCTACCTTGAAACCTCTCTTGAATATATTCGGGGCAAGTACGCTATGTCTGCCATTATCCTTCATGGAGACTTCAACGTCCATCATAGCGTGTGGCTTCGCAGCAAAAATGCTGATAGGGAAGGGTCGGACTTGTATGATCTATCTCTTACGGGCTGGAACAACTTGTCGATTTCGACACGTATCACGGCCCAAACGGATCATCTCGTCTTGACCTATTCCTTACAGATCACCCTGACACCTTTAAGGTAGACGCTCATGCTTTCACCAGTGACCACGTTACCGTCGTTGCACGTGGAAACCTACGTATTCCGCCTCCAGTAAAGCATGAACGAACAATCTGGCTATACAAAAGAGGTGATTGGGACGGTTTGAGAAACACTCTTTTTTCTCAGTAGTGGAGAGCCTTACTACTGGAAGGCCCAGAGAAAGCTGCAGATAAGTACCAGCAGGCCATAGTTGACTCTGTCGAAAAGCATATCCCTTCAAAGCGGATCCAGGTGTCCTTTAAGCACAAACCTTCGTTCAACGCCCAGTGTAAGAAGAGAAACCGAGCAAAGAAAAAGGCACACAAGCGATGGCTACTTTCGAAGAGCGAAGAGGACAGAATTGCATTCATAAATGCGCGCAAAGATGCAGTTCGAGCGATCTGGCAGTCCCGGGTTCAGTATAAGGAGAAATTCGCCACCAAGCTTCAACTTGCTTCGGCAAAGAGTTGATGCAAAATTGTCAAGGAGGCTTTACCGTCGTCCAAGGGGACCGCAATTCCTTCTCTCCAGAGTAACGGGACAGTGGTACAAGGTCCACAGGCAAAGACTGGAGCTCTTGCTAAGGCTTTTGCCGAATTCTCGAATCTAGACGATGACGGTAGAGAAGTGCCAAAATTCTCCGACCGAACCGACACTGTCCTGGAACGCGTCAATTTTTCTGCTCCCAAGATCCTTCGCATTCTGCAACATCTGGATGTGACCAAAGCCACGGGTCCTGACAAAATAGCAAATGTTGTCCTCAAGTCCTGCAGTGCCGATATAGCCAGACCCTTGTCATTGCTTTGCCTGTTTTGCTTTTGCTCCGGACATTTTCCAAGACTATGGAAGTCCGTCAATGTTGTGACAAATTAAAAGCCAGAACGCTATACAACGAGTGTGAGCTCGTAAATGAGCCATATTTCATGTGCTGGCAAAGTTTACAAAAGTGTCTCTAATAAAATACTTCATCAGTAGCAGGAATCAAATGATCTTCTAAGCGATCGCTAATATGGATTTCGCCGGAAACTCACAACATTAGACTGCCTAGGGGCCCAGTATCAGAAGTGGATAAAACTATTGGCAATGGGATACGACATCAGGCTATTATCCTTCGACATTGCGAAAGCTTTTGATAGAGTATGGCACCGTGGCCTGCTAAAGAAACTCTATGTGTATGGTGTTCGTGGATGTCTGTTAAAAGTGATTGAGAGCTTTCTTTCCGATCGTTCACTGCGGGTTATACTTGACGGGTTTATTTCCCGCGAATATCCAGTGAAAGCAGGGGTACCCCAGGGCAGTGTCTTTGGACCTACGCTCTTCCTTATCCACATAAATGACATGGGAGACAACCTAGCAAACCCTCTGCATCACTTTGCCGACGATACCACGACACACTCAGCCGTCCCTAAACATGAAGACCCAACACAAGCCTCCCTTTCCCTACAGATGGATCTTTTGAAAATTGAAAAGTGGTCTGATGCATGGATGATCAACTTCAATGCATCGAAAACAAAGGAGCTTCTAGTTACCCGATCAAAGGTGCCACGTGAACACCCCAGTTTCATCTTCAAAAATGAAGGTATAAAGAGGGTCGGCGAGCTTGGTCTACTGGAGATTCATTTCTCCACCGATCTCTCTTGGAACAACCACCTTGATCGGGTGAGAACCGCTTGCTCGGGAAAGCTGGCAGTTACTCTTCGCTTCAAAAAACTTCTTCAATCGAGCTCGATCATCCCACTCTACAAGTCTTGCATCTGACCCATAGCGGAATATGGATGCCCGCTATATGCTGGTGCTCCGAAAATGCTGTTGGCACCACTTCAGAAGATCCAGAATGGGGCAAATAGGGCGGGCTGCGCCTCTACACAAGAAATGCTCCAGTCTCTAAATGAAAGGTTTGATGTAGCGTCGATGGCTGTTTTCTACAAGTACATGAATTCGTCTCCCTCAGACGAGCTCTCTCGAATTGTGCCCCCCTTTGTCCAGCCGACAAGGCAGATACGAAGGCACACACCTCGGTCCAATTATCTAAAGGAGGACACGCCGAGTACTTGAGGAAAAGCTTCATCTGGCGTTGCACTTCTATCTGGAACGATCTTCCTGGGGATATTATCCCTGCAAATCCCTCTGTTGACATCTTCAAAAGAAGGTTCAATAGACATTTAAAACCTCGAGGCCATTGACAGAGGTAAATGAATAGCGGCATATCAGATACTTTGCAGTACCTGGCGCCGTGAATATTGGAATAAAAAAAAGGTACTATTTGGAAGATGAAGATGGTTTTAAACAATTGTTTGCCTGTTATTCCAAGCAAATTAATGGCCCTGTGTCAATTCTAAATTCTTGGTCAGCTTACCTAAGACCATAGGTGGGTGTGCCTTGTTTGCCTCTCATTCCAGGCAATCTAATGGTCCTATGTCAATTTTAAAATTCTTGGTCAACATGCCTGAGACTTTAGGCAGGCATGCCTTTCTAAAAACTAACACACAAGTATTTGTCCAGTAAGTGATTCATACTTACTCCCATCATTTACCCGTGCCATTTAAACATTTGCCTCTCAATTACTCGGATTGACCGTTTCAGTTTCTTGTTAGGGGGAGGCAAAACTAAATTGGAGTCCCTTTGCTGCGAATTTTCGATATTTAAAGTAAAAAATGCCTTAAAAAGAAGCAGAAAACAGCAAAACATTGTATAAACATTGTCAAAAATACAAAATGTTTAGGATGTCCAGAATAAAAGAGGGGGAGTGGGAAATGTCCCTTCCGTGCCTACGCCCATGCATGGGATATGTCCCAAGTACAGAACCTTATATGACACTGCAATCATGTAATTTTTTCAACAATTTTGACAAAAACACTGATTCTAGTTCATAAAGATACTAATCGACAAACCAGAGCCATTAAATGATTACTGTAAGCCTAAAATTTCCCAGGACAGTTCATGGAACTCCACAACAAATTTTTGACGTCTAGCCTGAAATTTTTGATCCTTCCACAAAAGAAGAAAATGGCTACTGTCAAATTCAAACTTATGCAGATGTCATCTTATAGAGAGATACTTCCCTACAATTATTTGGGGATTTTTCGCTAGATGGCTTCACTGTATGTTAAGCCTGTCCCAAGTATGGAGGTGTCCCAAGTACGGGGCCTTCCCCCTACTGATGAAAACTCGCTCTTTGCAGAAACGATTCAAATAGTCAACTCTGTTAATTAGTTAAAATAATTGTATTCTGGTATAATTAACTCCGACTCCATGCATTAAGCCTTAGTTCCTTCAGAGGCACAGAGGGTGTTAGTGATTTAACTCTAATATTTCCTCAAATTGGCTGCTGCGTAGATATCCTCCCACTCTGGGATGAGATTCACCTGAGGGGCTTTTCTGTCATGTTCGTACCTCCTACGGAGCGTGTTCTTGGGTCTTCTTCAGTGACGGTTGCTTACCGGTTGCCGGTGGAGGAGCATTTTAGGTAGACTATGATCTGGCATGCGGATAATTTGTTTAAGGTTTCGCCATTTCGTTGTCTAATAACGGAGGTGATTTCTGTTTTTCCTGTGCGGCCATGAATCTGGTCGTTGCTGACATGTTTTTTCCAGGGATTCGATTGACAAAAGAAAAAAACACAGCACAAAACATTAATTGAGACAGAAATAGGCTATCAACGTTAATGTGTCATGTTAAAATAAACATTTATTTGCTAAAGTAATCCCGAATATGATGAATCTGTATAGTAAGTACATAGTACTACATACCAGTATTACTATAGGCTACTTTATAGTATAGTAATACTGGTTTTGTATCAAATCAGGAGTTAAGCAGGGTTGTGTTCTATTCCCCTTTATATGAATCATTTTGATGGACTTTGTCTTAAGGAGCTTAGGAAAGGCAATGGGAGAACACATCCATGGTGACAGTTTTAGGAAAATGAATAAACTGTTAGAGGTTTTGCGAGTTCAGGGTGCTAGATTTGGTTTAAAAATTAATGTTAAGAAGGCTAAGTCGCTAAGACTGGGAATAAGTAAAGACGAAAAGGTTACATTGGGTAACGAAAAGATTGATCAAATTGACAGCTTCACTTACCTGGTTAATATTATTAATAAAGGTGATGGGAGTAGTTAAGATGTTAAAAGTAGAATGGCCAAGGCTCAGGGTGTTTTTTCACAGTTAAAAAAAAGTTTCGAAGATTAGGGGGGTGTTGAAGATTTACTAGATGTTATCCTAAGGAATTGTCTATGGATTGTTTTGGGTATCTGACTATATTTCAGACAGTAGGTTGTACGAAAAGTGTGGTTCAATCATTCTTTCTAGGGCTATAATGAGAGAAAGATTAAGATGACTAGGGCGTGTTCTGTGGATGAAAGATGACAGATTGCTGAAGATTTTCCTTTTCGTTGAACCGTTTAGGGCTAAACGGAAAGCAGATTGTCCGCGGTTGGGATGGGAGGATGTCGTAAAGAAAGGTTTAAGAGAAATGGGAACTTCCTGGAAAGATATAAAGAGAGAGGCTTTGAATAGGTTAGGATAGAAGAGGAGCGTGCGTAACTGTGTTGGCCTCAGGTGGTTTGGTGCTGCAGTCAGTTGCTAGTAGTAGTAGGATTATAGTAAGTACTAATAAAAAGCGGGGGGAAAGGCTTCAAAAAAGAATAGGAAAAAACTACTGGGTAAGTTGAAACTCTATTGAAATAATGAGATCATCAACACTAAGGAAGAAAAAGAAAAATATTAAACTGTAGGAAAAAGGCAAAATATTAAACAGAGAGGTATGAAGGAAGGAGAGACAAGTCTAGAGAAGAAAAAGAAAAGGCTGTGCTGGAAAGAAAGCAAAATATTCAAAATATGGGATATCAATAAATTTGCTGTTGCTACAGAAAGAGAAAGGTCTAAGGCATGGAGAAACAAGTGTTATAGATAAAAACAAACAAAGGAAAGTTAGTGCTTTTGAAACATATTTTTTTTTCAATGCTTTTAGGCGTTGTTTTTGAGTTCACTACCAGTGAATAATCATCAACTATGATGTTAAAATAAAACTCATCTATGTTGGTAGTCAAACCCTGGGGGAAGGGGATCAAGATGCTATTTTCAATATAGGGGATCCAAGAAAGGGAGAATTCAGGGAATAAATGAGACATCAAAGGACTTATAGATTTAGGGTTGAAAGGGGAAGGCTAAAAGGCTTCAGACAGGGCGTTTCAGTTTAGGCAATAAACTTACAACTTCCTTGTAAACAGTATTCCAACTTCCATCTAAACTTTTATGGTAAGTTTTTAACTTCCACGGAAGAAAAATTACAAAATACATGTAAACAATATTTCCTACTATCTTTTGTTTGCCCCAAAACGATCTCGTTATACTCGTTAATAGAAAAGTGTGTGAGTGGTGATTTCAACCTGGATGTTTTTTTAAGCCTGGTTGTCGTTTTCCAGCGCTTACTTTTCATAAGTTTATCTCTTTTTCCTTTCTTCTTGTTTCTTTCTTCTAACTTCTGGATTTTTTAAAGTGTTTTGAACAATGTTTATGTCCAGTTTGTTCGTTTGTGTACTAAAAATGGATGTGTTTTGTTGTCTTTTATCTTCATCAAAGACTATTTAGCCTAATAACGAATCTCAGAAATGTTTATTACGTACATCAATTACTTCTGAATAAAATTTATCTTATGAAACTATGTTATATAGTTATATGTTATACTATGTTATAAACGTTATTTATTGTTATTTGTTATAAACTATCTTATATTAAATTTATCTTTAACTATGATATATATGAAAAAAAGCACAAGTATGCGAAAGTGGTCAATATTTGAAATTCTCATTTCGAAAATTCGTTTTTTATTGACATTGCCATGTTTTTAATAAGGCAATGTAGTAGACAATAGATTTTGCTATATAATGCTACCTTCAAAATAAAATTGGATATACGACTAGGGAAAAGATTTTGAAGGGGGGCACACAGGTTCGGACCCTTGGCGGAAGAAGGGGGGATCGTACTAAGTTTCTGGTGCGAAAAAACCAGGCAACAATTTGAAAAAATATAAAGAACAATTTAAAAAGAATCATATAAGGGGAGCCCCTCTCCCTCTTTGCTCAAGTATTATTTATACTAACTTTGGTCCTTAAATTTAGATTGGCTTTACACTTGACAGGACATTTAGTGACACAACTAGCTCGTACTTGGATTCGAGGATAGGTCCAGCATGTAGTTTAGATGATCGGTTCCTTGATCAAGAAAAGGAGGGAGTTGTTCACATCGTCATGGATTTTGAATCAAAAAGGTATGCTCTTAAGGGCTCGGCACACGTAGCTGATTTCGGGAACCGATTTCAGCATCAGTGGACAAACGATAGCGGTAAGAAAAATTCATTGAAAGGAAAATTTATTGCGCGGGATTTTCAAAACAAAACATCATGGATACAAATAGTCAACTGAAGTTATTAATAGTTGCATGATTGATCTCAGAGTAGTTCTCAGTTTAGTTTTCAGCTCAGTAGGGGGGTTTTTCACCACAAACATCTCTGGCTGAATATTTATTGGTATCCCTATTTCTTTTGTGAGGATCATAATGAAAATCGGCGCTGATTTTGTAGATCGGCGCCGAAAACTAGAAAATTTTTCAAGCTCAAATCGATGCCGGTTTCTTTTAAAATCGGCGCTGATTTGGAAATCCGTTCCCGAATTCAGCTACGTGTGCCCAGCCCTTTATTCTGCTTTCGAAGAACTTCTAACTTGGCATAGCACTTTTCAGTGATTTGATATCACCACACCCAAGGCTATGCACAGGGAGCCGTAACTTAAACCATTTAGTGTTCCCAATCTAGTATTTTGATAAATTCCTGGATTCCTCCTGAAAGATATAATATTGAGGTGAACAACTTGGAAAGGTTTAACACCTTTCTGGATTCTCGAATGGTCATAAAATTTTACTGTTTACTAATGGCCTACCCAAGCCTATATTTTCAAAAGGTAGGATTTGAATTCAACGCATGTTTTTAACCAAACGGTTTATTGACATTTACATATACAGAATTTAGAATATATTCATTCTGTACAATAGCTGGAGCTAATATAAGCATGTCAATAAAAAATACAAAGCAAACTAAGGAGCAAGAGAAAACAGCAATATTAAAAATTATAAAGTAGCAAGTGTGGTACTTGTGTAATATCCTTTCTACCTAACATTCTTCTAATATGTTTCTCTGACGCTCAATCCTAATAAAATATACTAAATTAATTTTAAAATATAATACTTTAGAAATAAATTTGGGCTATATATTTGTATATTATGGGATGGATGTAAAATATAGCGGGTCTACGTGCCTTATCTGTTAGGTACAATTATTCTGCATATTATGTAGTAAGAATTGTTTTCTAACTTTACACTGTCCAAATACTTTACCGCCCCCCCCCCCTCTACCCCGAATATGCAAATATATAGCTCATATTATATAATTTCTATCTATTCTATCATTTCTCTTTATCTTGTCTCACGCTAAGCTGAACAAAAAAATCGGTTCTATAATGCGTCAGTGAATGAACAACTTGAGCGGTAGGGGGTTTATCATACAAGTACTGCAAGTCCTACTTCAGGGACAAGGTATTAAAATTAGTCGTAAATAGAATTTAGATATTTCAAGAGTTAAGTCAGACTGTTCATGATGATTACAGTGACCATGTATCATACATATTACATCAGTTAAACATATAAATGAATTAAAAATACTTTATAAAAAGTTGTTTAGAATACAAAATACTATTATACTTAAAAGAAGTTTTTTTTTGTAAAAGATATGTCATGTACACAGTAAAGTGAATTATGCCCAACGTAAAACTTAGTTCTAAAACAATTATAGGCAAATCCATGAAATGAACTACATCAAACATTAATATTAAATACCTCCTTAAGTGATATCATTAATATGCCGAGTAAAAAGGGGACAAGTAACGGGAAAATATACGCGGACCAATAAAGCATTAAAGAGTATATTTTTGCTAGGCTTAGCGTATTCACTGAGATTAATAAAAACACATGAAATAGATGTGTAACTTATATCATAACTGTAGTTTAAATAACTAAGATGTATGCACTTCAGAAAATAGACTGTTTCAAATTATCCTATTCAAATTGGAATGAAGGGGATCTGTCAAATTATTTAATGTGAAAAGTTCATTTCGTTGCCTTTCAAAGAACAATGCTAACTTTAGGATCAAATTATATTCAAGGTCCAACATCCCCCCCCCACACGACACACGTTCCTGTATCTTTGCATCAGTGTTGTATTAATCCCTGTGTATCAAGTTCTGGGTATTAATCCCTGTGTCTCATAATCAAATCTTTTGAATAGTTTTGTGTTTTTAATATTTAAAAAAAAAGAATATTGTGGAACCTATGTGAACCTCTGGGATCCCTCTTCCCAGTGATATTGGTTGTTTTCATTAGAATGCCTGAGATCCACAAAACGTCATTTTTTATGGAAATTAGAACTAAACTCCTCCTCCACAAAGAGTGAAATTTGCCGTAAAATAAAATGTTTTTTTTTATTAAAAATACCTGTAACTATCTTAAAATTATTTTTCTATGGTTAACCTGGATTATTCTTGACTTTTGAAATAAATTTGGGAATGTCATAGCCTTTGAACAATTTTTTCAATCAGAAAAATGACGGTCTAGCAACAATTTTGTAAACGCACATTTTAAAGAAGCAAACTGGTAAATTTGAGGGACTTTCTGCCATTTTGAGTGGCTTTCTAAGCAAACAGTTAAGTAGCAGAATTTGAGCAGGGTATGATTTTTTTTTTTTTTTTTTTTTTTTTTTTTTTTTTTTTTTTGCAACAATAGGCTAAGGAAAAGACAATATATAGGCAAAAGCTTCAATAATAAACAAGATAAAAAAGGAAGTGACGAGATTTGTACGGAAACAAATACAAGAGAACATATTTAAATACCTTCGGTTTTTGACTCTCCTGAAAAGTTACAAAAATGGTGTATATCGACCTCTTAATTATCGCAGCCGAAATGTGTTTGGGTATACAAACCGAGGAATAAAATTAAGGTATTTAAGTAGTTGTACAAAAAAATAAATATTTTTTTACTTGGATTTGTATGCTGGTTGTAGCTTAAACGGCTTTGCCAGTAGTGTTTTGCCAGTATGGGTTTTTTAAAGGAGTGGGGAACTCCGTTAAACCGGAATGAGCGGAAGTGGAGTCGAGTAGTCTGCCAGGAATGCGAATACCGCGGGTCGGTGTCAAGGAATAGGTGAAACCCAAACAGACGGAAATTGGAGTAAGTCAAACTCAGAACGAGCAAAAGTTAATCTGAGTGGGGTTCTAAACCCCAGGCTTTCTAAGAGCCAGAATATAATTTGTACTACTGAAAAGAATTCAAATGAATTTGCTGAAAGAAATCTGCATTGTCAGTTTAATATACATATGCTGATATTTATTCCTTAAAAACTTAATTGGTTTTTGATTTCTTAAAGTTAGAAAAGTGAAAACATTTAAAAGATTTTTTCAGTAAAGTACGAATTATGTTCTGGCTTTTGGAAGGCTTTTGTATTTTGGAAGGCGTTTTGAGTTTGACTCTTATATATTTTAATTTCTGTTTGTTTTGGGTTTCACTTGTTTATTAATACTGATTTGTAGTGGTTGTATTCTTGGTAGATTGTTTGATGAGTTCTTTACTTTTTTTTTATATTGACATAGTCTTTTTCAGGGAGAAAGACTGAGCCTCTTCTAAAGTTTAACAACGGTCCCTTCCATAAAAACCTGAAATACCCCCTGGGCATAGCTCACAACCCTTGCCCCTAATCTCTGGGGATTGTTTCAACCACAAAGACCTTGTTATATGATATTTAGACCTTTTTGAATAGAATAGCTATCTCAAAATTTCCATTAGATGCATTTGTATCCCTTATATCACTTATATATATTATCACTTATAATAAGTGATTGTATCACTTATTAACAAATTATCAACTGGCAAAATTATCAACTGGAAAGTAAATATAACACAAAAAGATGTTCTTATTTGTAATCAGATCTGCACCCCTGGGATCCCTAGGAGTTCCTAAGATACGAAATTAAAAAGCTCTCAATAAACCTTATATTCAAAGATAAGCCACTTCAATATAAAGCCTTAAATCTTATCAGAGATAAGAATATCTTGTTTGTCTTATATTTACCTTCCAGATCATGTGTTTGTCAATATTTTGCAATATCCTATAAAACTTTTGTGCCTAAAGTAAAGATAAGCCGCACAGCTTTCTATTATCAGAGGCAACGCTGTAGCGTTGCCTATAGTAAAGGCCATACGGCTCCAATGTTTTATTATTTATTTATTTTTTTCCCCAGAGGCACTTCATATGGAAGGGGTCGTCGTAGAAACTTCAAAGGAGGCTCATTTGATTGGAAATTGAGAGTTCTAGTGCCCTTTTTAATAGTCGAAAATGACTGGAGGGCAAATAGCCACCCACGCCCATCATTCCCCCAAACACATCTAATCAAAATTTTGAGATAGCCATTTTGTTCAGCGTAGTTTATTTCCAGATAGAAAATATATTTTTGAGGAGGTCACTCCCCCACAACCCTCAGGGCAAGGGTTTTTAAGCCATGCCCTGGGGACATATTAAGTTTTTATAGAAGGCGTTGTCGTAGAAACTTCAAAAAAGGCTCATTCGATTGGATATTCATAGGGCTAGTACCCTTTTTAATGGTTGAATATGATCGGAGGACAACTAGCCCCCCCCACGCCCATCATTCCCCGAACCAGATACGATTAAAATTTGGTCATAGGCATTTTGTTTAGCTTAGTGTATTTCCAGATAAAAAAAATATTTTTGAGGAGGAAACTCCCACAGAACCCTCGACGCAAGGATTTTAAGTTATTCCCTGGGGGCGTATAAGGTTTTTATAGAAGGTGTTGTCGTAGAAACTTAAAAAAGGGCTCATTCGATTGGAAATTCAAAGGGGCAGTGCCCTTTTTAATAGTCGAAAGTAATTGGACGGCAACTAGCCCCCCCCCCCCCCAGGCACATCATTCCCCCAAACACATCCAATCAAAATTTTGAGAGAGCCATTTTGTTCAGCGTAGTTGATTTCCAGATAGAAAATATGTTTTTGAGGAGGATAATTCCCCTCAACCCTCAGAGCAAGGATTTTAAGTTATGCCCTGGGGGCATATAATGTTTTTATAGAAGGTGTGGTCGTAGAAACTTCAAAAAAGGTTCATTTGATTGGAAATCAAAAGGGCTAGTACCCTTTTTAATAGTCGAAAGTGATTGGAGGGCAAATAACCCCCCCCCCCCCCCTCTTACGCCCATCATTTCCCCTAACACATCCAATCAAAATTTCGAGATAGCCATTTTGTTCAGCGTATTTGATTTTCAAATACAAAATGTGTTTTTTTGGAGGAGACTCCCCCAAAACTCTCAGGGCAAGGGTTTTAAGTTATACCCTGGGGCATATAAGGTTTTTATAGAAGGCGGTGTTGTAGAAACTTCAAAAAAGGCTTATTCGATTGGAAATTCAAAGGGCTAGGGCCCTTTTTAATAGTCGAAAGTGATTTGAGGGCAATTAACCCCCCTCTCACACCCACCTTTTCCCCAAACACATCCAATCAATATTTTGAGACAGCCATTTTATTAAACGTAGTTTTAAGTTCTGGAAATTAGGTCTTTGAGGATGACAACTCCCCCACAGCCCTCAGGGCAAGGGTTGTAAGTTATGCCGTGGGGGCATATAAGGTTTTTTATAGACAACATTGTCGTAGAAATTTCAGAAAGGGCTCATTCGATTGGAAATTTAAATGGCTAGTTCCCTTTCTAATAGTCGAAGGTGATGCTAAGGCAACTGACACCCCTTCCACTCCCACCATTTCCCCAAACACATCCAATAAAAATTTTGGTATAGCCATTTTGTTCAACGTAGTTGAAAGTTCTGGAAATTATATGTTTGAGCAGGACACTCCCCCCCCCCCACAGTCAAGGGGCAAGGGTTATAACTTATGCCCTGGGGGCATATATGGCTCTTATGGAAGGAATGCTCGTATAAACTTCAGAGAGGGCTCATTTGATTGAAAATTGAAAGTTGTAGTTCACTTTTTAAGCTTAAAAAGACATTGAAGGGTAACCAGCTCCCCCCCAAAACCCTTTTTTCGCCAATACCACCCCGAAAAAGATTAATATAGCTAGTTTGTTTAAAATATTTCAAAGATCATATAAAAAAAAATTGCGGGGTCGACCCTACCCACCAGGATCCGGAGGCAGGCGTTTTACGTCATGCTCTGGGGGCATATATGGATCTTATCGAAGGGATGCTCGTATTAAATTCAACAAGGGCTAATTTGATTTGTAATTGAAAGTTCTATTTCATTTTTTAAGAGTCAAAAGAGATTTGAGGTCCCCTAGCCCCCCCCCCCACGCCCTTTTTTCCTCAAACCCATCCGATAAGAACTTTGAGATAGCTTTTTTTAAAATAGTTCAAAGACCAGAAAACGAAAACGGAGGGGTCAACACAGTCCCCCAGCGGGCTTGTGGGCAGGGATTGTAAGTTATGCGCTGGGGGAATGAATCGTTCTTATTTAGGGCATGGACGTAAAAAATTCAGAGATGGATCATTGGATTGGCAATTGAAAGTTATAGTTAAGTTTTTTCGAGTCAAAAGAGATTGGATGGCAACTAGACCCCCCCCCCCCACGCTCCTTTTTCCCCAAATGCATCCAATGAAAATTTTGAGATAGGCATTAAGTTAAAACTTTCTCAAAAGTCAGATAACAAAAACTCAGGTGTCATCACAACCCCCCAGGGCCAGGGGGCCGGTGTTGTAAGTTATGCCCTGGGGCATATATTGTTCGTATGAAAGGCATGCTCGTATAAAATTTAAAGATGGCTTATTTGATTGGACATTGACAATTTGAGCTCATTTTTTGAGTGTCATAAGGGATGCAAAAGGAAGTGGACTCAAGGCCATATGATGACAGTTTTTAGACAGACATATTGTTTAGATTGACACAAAGGTCAGATAAGAAAAAATCCAACTTAAATGGAATCCCCCAGGGTACAGGCGACGGTATTCTCAGTTATGCCCTAAGGGCATATATGGTTCTTATGAAAGGGATGCTCGTATAAACTTCATACTGGGCTCATTTGATTGGAAATTGAAAATTCTAGTTCAATTTTTAAGAGTCAAAAGATTTCCGAGGGCAACTAGCTCCCCCCCCCACACACCCTTTTTTCCCCAAGTCCATCTGATAAAGTTTTTATAATAACCATTTCATTAAAAATAGTTCAAAGGTCAGATAAGAAAAATTCCTGTGTTGACGGAACCCGCCGGGGCCCGGAGGCAGGCGTTATGAGTAATGCTCTCGGGGCATATATAGTTCTTTTGGAAGGGATGCTCGTATAAACTTCGGAGAGGGCTCATTGGATTTTAAATTGAAAGTTCTTGTTCACTTTTTAAGAGTCAAAAGAGATCAGAGGACAACTAGCCCCCCCCCCTCCTCCACGCCCTAAATGCATCAGATAAAAATTTTGAGATAGGCATTTTGTTAAAAATAGTTCAAAGTTCTGATAGCACTTCAAAGTTCTGATATCAAAAAACTCCGGTGTCGACACTGCCCCCCAGGGCCCGGGGGTAGGCGTTGTAAGCTATACTCTGGGGGCATATATGGTTGTTATGGAAGGGATGATCGCAAAAATTACTAGATGGCACATTTGATTGGAAATTTAAAGTTCTAGTTAAGTTTTTTCGAATCAAAAGAGATTGGAAGGCAACTAGAACCCCCCCCCCCCCCCCCCACGCTCCTTTTTCCCCAAATGCATCCAATGAAAATTTTGAGATAGGCATTAAGTTAAAACTTTCTCAAAAGTCAGATAACAAAAACTCAGGAGTCATCACAACCCCCCAGGGCCAGGGGGCCGGTGTTGTAAGTTATGCCCTGGGTCATATATTGTTCATTGTTCGTATGAAAGGGATGCTCGCATAAACTTCAGAGAGGGCTCATTTGATTGGATATTGAAAGTTTGAGCTCACTTTTTAGTAGTCAAAAGAGATCCGAGGGGAGCTATACCCTAACCCATCTGATGAAACTTTGAGATAGACATCTTGTTAAAAATAGTTCAAAGGTCGGATAAGATAAAATCCGGTGTCAATAGAACCCCCAGGGCACAGGCGAAGGCGTTCTAAGTCATGCCCTAAGGACATGTATGGTTCTTATGAAAGGGATGCTCGTATAAACTTCATACTGGGTTCATTTGAATGGAAATTGAAAGTTCTAGTTCACTTTTTCAGAGTCAAGAGAGTTAAACTAGCCCCCCCCCATGCTCTTTTTCCCCTAAACCCGTCCCCTACCAATTTTGAGATTGCCAGTGTTTTGGAAATTGTTCAAAAATTAGATTACAGAAATACCCCCCAGAGCCCGGGGGATAGGCGTTGTAAGTGTTGTCCTGGGGGCGTGTATGCTTCTTATGAAAGGGAAGTTCGTATAAACTTCAGAGGGGCCTCATTTGATTGGAAATTGAAAGTTCTAGTTCAATTTTTAGTTCAATTTTTTAGAGTCAAAAGATTTTCGAGGGCAACTAGCCCCCCCCCCCACACACACACACCCTTTTTTCCCCAAGCCCATCTGATAAAGTTTTTATAATAGCCATTTCATTAAAAATAGCTCAAAGGTCAGATAACAAAAATTCCTGTGTCGACGGAACCCGCCGGGGCCCGGAGGCAGTCGTTATGAGTAATGCTCTAGGGGCATATATAGTTCTTATGGACTTCGGAGAGGGCTCATTGGATTTGGAATTGAAAGTTCTTGTTCACTTTTATAGAGTCAAAAGAGATCAGAGGATAACTAGCCCCCTCCCCTCTTGCTCGCCCCAAGTATATCAGATACAAATTTTGAGATAGACATTTGGTTAAAAATAATCCAAAATTCCACTAATAAAACACTCCGGTATCGAAATTGTCGCCCAGGCCCGGGAGTAGGCGTTGTAAATTGTGCCCTGGAGGCTTATAAGGTTGTTATGGAAGGGATGCTCGTATAAAATTCCTAGAGTACTCATTTGATTGGAAACTGAAAGTTGTAATTCACTTTTTAAGAGTCAAAAGTGATTGGAGGGCAGCTAGCCTCCCCCCACATTCCATTTATTTTTTCCCCAGAGTCACTTCATGTAGAAGGGATCATCGTATAAGCTTCAAAGGGGGCTCATTCGATTGGAAATCGAGAGTAATAGTGCCCTTTTCAAGAGTCAAAAGTAATCAAAAGGCAACTGGCCTCCAACCCCTTTTTCCCCAAATACATCTGATAAACAATTTGAGCTAGCCATTTTGTTAAAAATAGTTCAAAGATCATATAACAAAAACACCTTTACGTGTGGCCACTTCTTTAAAAATAGTTCAAATATCAGATAAGAAAAACTCCTGTGTCAACACCCCCCCCCAGGGCCAGGGAAGGCGTTGTAAGTTTTGCTCTGGGGGCATATATGGTTCTTATGGAAGGTATGCTTGTATAAACTTCAGAGAGGGTTCATTTGAATGGAAATTAAAAATTGTAGTTAATTTTCTCAGAGCGAAAAAAGATCAGAGGGCAACTAGCCCCTCCCGCCCTCCACATCTTTGGGCGTATCGGATGGATAAACCCATCCGATAAAAATTTCAGGTGACCATTTTCTTAAAAATAGTTCAACCACCAGGTATTAAAACTCCAGGTCCGACAGGGTCCATGGATAGGCGTTGTAAGTTATACTCTGGGGATATATCTGGTTCTTATAGAAGGGATATTCGTATAAACTTAAGAGAGGGCTCATTTGATTGAAAATTGAAAGTTCTAGTTCAATTTTAAAGATTCAAAAGAGACCAACAATTAATCTAGTCCCCCCACGCCCTTTTTCCACAGAACCATCCGATGAAAATTTGAGATAGCAGTTCTATTAAAAATAGTTAAAAAACAAGATAATAATAACTTTAAGGGTGACACGAACCCATTTTTTCACTTTGATATTGTTACTTTGATATCAGTTTTGATACTTTGCTGAATATTTGAGGATTTTTTAAAATATCGAGGAATTTTTAAAAACTTGAAATTTTTCGCAATCAAAAACGATAAACAATAAGTAGAACAACAGGGATTTTTTTTTATACAAGACAGTGGAACGCAACTTTAAATAAATATTTCGACCCTATATCCAAGGGCTGTACACATCAAAACAAACGAAGAAAATAAAAAACAATATAAAAGAAACTTAAATTAAAATTCAATGATTAAAACTGAAAAGAGTTTTTTTTTTTTTTTTTTTTTTTTTTTAAACAACCCTAATATCATTACTTCAAAGAAGTTCAACCAGGAATGGTACACCAAGCGAAGTGGACAGAGAACAATTTATTCAAATGGAATAAAAATGCTTACTGATAAGTTTGTGTATAGGGCATTAAGCGAATATTCCCCCAAATCTCTATTTAAAGAAATATTACCGTTTATTTTTATTTTAATTTCAATTGCCTCTCGAACAACCTCTTTTATGCCTAAATCATTGCTAATAAGGCAAGTTTCTTCAAAAAGCATTTTATGGCTAGGGTTATCATATATGTGACTGCTTAAAGCGGAATCAAAGGAAATATTTGTACTATTAGAATTTAAAGCTTTAGTTATGTCATCTTTGTGTTGTTGTAGGCGTTTTCCTAAATTTTTGATGGGTTCTACCAACATAAAAATGGCCACAGTAACATGGTATTTGATAAACCCCTCTTTGGCGAGTAACTGGGGTTATATCTTTACCAGAATTTAAGAAATTCCTGATTTTAAAATTATTTGTAAATACGACATAAAAACCGTTTCCAAAAAGTATGTCTAATAAAATTTAGTTCATCTGTGATGTAAGATTCAGAGCAAATGTTTAGGGCACGGTCAACAAGAGATGTAACAACACCTCTTTTAACTTGTGATTGGATTTAAAATGTAGATATCTGTTATTTTGTGTGGGTTTTCTGTAAATTGTAAAATCCAGTTTATTAATGTTACGAATAATAAAAACATCCAGAAACGGTAATTTATTTGCATTTTTCAATTTCTAAAGTAAATTTTATATTTTTGTCATCTGTATAAAGGTGATCTAGAAAGGCCCTATGTTCATTTCTCCATAATTCCAGAGCGTAATAACATCATCCATGTAATGCCTACAATAGACATGTTTTAAAAAATATGAATTTAAGGCCCAATTTTTAAGGTGTTCTACATAAATGTTTTATAATAACCCGGATAGCGGCGCTCCCATAGGGAGACCATTTTTTAGCTTTCTAGGGACCATTTTTTAGACCATTGTTCTCTGTCCACTTCGCTTGGTGTACCAGTCCTGGTTGAACTTCCTTGAAGTAATGATATTAGGTCTGTTTAAAAAAAAATTAAAAAAAAACTTTTCAGTTTTAATGATTGAATTTCAATGTAAGTTTCTTTTATATTGTTTTTTATTCTCTTCGTTTGTTTTGCTGAGGACGGCCCTTGGATATAGGGTCGAAATATTCATTTAAAGTTGCGTTCCACTGTCTTGTATAAAAATTTCCCTGTTGTTCTACTTATTGTTTATGATGGAAAGACAGTGTGGTCTTCGTCGCTATTTAAATCAAAAACGAAGAAAAATTAATTAAAAAAAACTTCCCGAAAAATAAGTTTTTCAAAGAAAAGTGAAGGCCATTTTAAACTTAAGCTCAGCAGATACAAATACCTGTTAAAATTCAAACTCAAAACGGCCAGAAATTACTATTAAAGAATAAATAAAACCCAAAACGAACAGAAATTAAATAAGCATTCATAGCAAAAACATACAACAAGTAATAATATAAATGAATAAATAGATCTTGAAGCGAGTAATGCTTAGATTGAATATGAGTATCGAGCTTAAAATAAAAAAAAAATTATTTTACTATTGAAGTATAAATGAAACTTAAAACGAACAGAAATTAAATAAGCATTCATAGCAAAAACATACAACAAGTAATGATATAAATGAATAAATAGATCTTAAAGCGAGTAATGCTTAGATTGAGTATGAGTATCGAGCTTAAAATGAAAAAAAAATCCTATTGAAGTATAAATGAAACTTAAAACGAACAGAAATTAAATAAACAATCAATGCAAAGATACATACAATAGATATTAACGTAAATTAATAAATAAATATTAAAACGAGTGAAGCTTAAATTGAATATGCAAATCAAGCTTGAAACAAATAAAAATCACCACAAACAAGAGTTTGGGTATGACCTCCTTCTCTCACTGTAAAAGTCTAAAACCTACTGTGTCATTGGCGCTTTACTGAAAACCAATTTAAGACAAATATTTTCTTTTGTATCTAATATTGAAAATAAACATTAAAATTATAGTAAAATTTTTGAACTGGTGAGCTTTCAGCAATTAATATCATTATACATAAAATATTCAGTTTAATTTATTAGCTGTTTTTAAAGTTGTTAAAGACGAATATAGTTTCACTACAGAGAAATGTTTGGATACTGCCTCCTTTCCTAACTGTAAATAAAAACCAAAAGCCTACTGCACCATTGGCGCTGAACTGAACACGGATTATATTACAAATATTTTCTTTTCCAGCTCTTACAGCACTGAAAAAAAAAATACAATTACAGTGAAACAAATTCTTGAACTGATGGATCTTTCAACAATTAATATCATACATCAAATATTCAATTTGATGTTGTTTATACTTTCCAAGACTGTTCAAGGCGCATATAGTTTTCAGTAAAGCGCCAATGACGCAGTAGGATTTAGACTATTACAGTAAGAAAAAGAGGTCATACCCAAACTCTTGTTTTGTGGTGATTTTCGTTCGTTTCAAGCTTGTTTTGCATATTCAATTTAAGTCTCACTCGTTTAAAGTTTTATTTATTAATTTACATTAATATCTATTGTATGTTTGTTTTCATGGATTGTTTATTTAATTTCTGTTCGTTTTAAGTTTCATTTATACTTCAAGAGGAAAATGTATATTTTCGTTTTAAGCTTGATATTCATATTCGATCTAAGCATTGATCGCTATAAGATCTATTTATTCATTTATATTATTACTTGTTGTATGTTTTTGCTATGAATGCTTATTTAATTTCTGTTCGTTTTGGGTTTTATTTATTCTTTAATAGTAATTTCTGGCCGTTTTGAGTTTGAATTTTAACAGGTATTTGTATCTGCTGAGCTTAAGTTTAAACTGGTCTTTACTTCTCTTTGAAAAACTTATTTTTCGGAAAGTTGTTTTTAATTAATTTCCCGAAAGAGAGACGTTCATTAAAATATCTTCACTTTTAACTAAAATTTAAAACACTTTAACATAAAGGCTTTCAAATCTAATTCTCTTTTTGTTGCATTAACTTTTCAGGTTTAGTTTTTGGAGATATCCTGTAATACTCCAGATAAAGTATCAACTCGCTTTGATCCTCCGATGGAGGGAACCCATACGATTGAGTCCTTGAAAAACAACTCTGTTTAGTTCTGCACATTTACGTAAACCCATGACTTGCTCCATGAAAATGGAGGTGTGAAAGAAGGGTAGAGCTTTTTGAACAACATTATTAACAGTGCATTGGGCATCCATTGATATGAGTGGTACCGTGGAATAAGTAAGAAAAGTGAATTTGAAGATTGTAAGAAAAATAGTTATTTTCTTGGGAAGCCTGTTACAGTCATCTGTATAATAATATTTATAATAATATTATATAAGTATGCATATATAATATTAATATTATAATATTATATTAACATATATATATATATATATATATATATATATATATATATATATATATATATATATATATATATATAATATAATATAATATATATATATGATAATATAATATTATAATATATAATAATATTTTATAATAATTTATTCAGGTTGAACTCGACTTGCTCTCAGCTTCTGCGCAATCTTGAGGTGAGTGAAACGATTCCCAAAACATTCAAGCGAGATACGAAATCCCCACTGGGTAGACGACTTGAAGATTCGACGTTAGTTGGAGCTAATTCTGAAAAGAAAGGAGGGTCGGGTAAGTGGATATGCCTTACCTTTTATGGTCTTCCATAAGAGCTAGGTACAGCCCAACTAAGGTATTGGTTGAGTTACTTAGAAAGCTAATGCTCAATCATTGGTGAATTACAACAGGCAGGGGGGGATTAATTAAAACTAGCCTATGTAATGGTAATTGCGATATAAGGACAACCAGTCGTCTTTGGGAGCAAAATATATAATAGGACAGGCTGGAGCAAGTCCGTATCGCGGCGGGGGGCTAGGGGTTTTGACCCCCCCCCCCCGGGAATGTTTGTCCGACTTGTAAAATCTTAACACATGTAACCTTCCTGGGTTCACCTCTCTGTGAATTGTCTACTTCTCTGTAAAGTGTGGCTTCTTCTCTTTGGAGTCTTATGGTAGTGTTGGCCTATTATCTGGGTTCTATCGGTGGAGGATGTCTAGAATCTATAACCATCACATAGTTTATGTTTAGAGTATAAAATGTTTATTTATACATATAATACAATGAATGTACATATGGCGAAGACAGATACAGAATTTGAACTGGTTCAAGTACTCTAAATTGGTAGCTTATATTCAGTACAATATGCAGATACACATCAGGACATTTGACAGAACTGCTCTATTTTAATCTGTCAACTTCTAGGAATTACAGCAAATATTCAGAATTATTATAGTTATCAAGGAAATGGGATTTGACTAGGAAATGGACTTTTTGACAAATATTCAGAATTTTAATTATAGGTTTCAATCCAAAAAAACCCACTTCCAAAGTTTACAGACTTTCCCCGGGGTTTTCAAAATCTTTTTTGCTTTTTTCAAAAAAAAACAATTTTCTATCCTCAAACAAAGGTACACTTAACAAGAACATAAAATAAAATACTGACACTAAAACTGAATCAACAAGACATAAGATATTGTATTTTTCCAATTGGCACTTTCGTTTCACTTTATATTGTCATGCTAAGTTCGCATAAAGTCGCATAGCTACACCTAACAGGAAAATTTGCACATCGTCAGAATATCTTTTAAAAGAACTTAAGTTTGAACAGAACACTTAAACAAAAATGATAATCTTCAACAGAAACACAATGAGATTTTCTTTTACTTTCATTTTAACAAAGCTTTAAGTCTTTTTTTCAAATTATTTTGTTCTTTCACTATTTATAAGATATCAAAAGGAAGTAAATACATCATTTGAGAAAGGTTGGTCACACATCTTTCGCTTGTCATTTTTATCTTTCTATTTTTCCTATTTCAAAGAAAGCATTTCTCCTGTCCAGTTAATCAGCATAAAAACTAGCTACATCCTCATTTTGACTTAACATCAATTCCCAACACCGTTTATACTGCAATAACATACTAATCTCTATAATCATCTTACTCTACTTATCTCTATAATTGTTTCAATACTCTCTATAATAACCTGGAGGTTTATTTCTTGTTTTCCTATTGCTTCCCCTAAGACTACTTGATTCTCCACTTGAGCCTACTTTAGCCTCTTTACCCTTTATCTACTTCTACACTAACTAGACTAGGCTCCATTTGAATCTCATGTTGTTCGCTACTGGAGTCTCCACTGGAAGCTGGTGTACAGATGATGTTGAATCGATTCTCCTATGCCCACGATAACGGGTTCAGAGGATCCTGAGAAAGGAAGGTCTGAGCGGTTAACGGGTTCAGAGGATCCTGGGAAAGGAAGGTCTGAGCTCCCATGGGCGAAGAGAGAGGTAGGCGGTGGAGTACCGAACCTCGAAAACTTTGCAGGTTTCGCGCCATGGAGAATAGTCGACAGGACGGGAAAGAGTTCCGTGCCAGAGAAAAAAATAGTCGACAGGGCGGAAAAAAGTTCCGTGCCAGAAGCCGAAAGGGACGAAAAGAGTTCCGTGCCAGGGAAAATGACAGATAAAAATTTTGTGTCTTGGCTGTTTAATATTTTTTACGGCCTTGTTTCTAAGAGAAAGTTTTCTTTATTTTTATCCACTAGGAGGCGTTGGCAAGGACAAATAGTAACCTAGAACAGCTAGAATAGTCTTGCCAAGTGTCATAGTAGATTCGGCAATGAAACTGGCTCATGATACGAAAACAGAGAAAACCTCAAAGAGTAAAATATAATAAAAATGCTGTTGAATTACCAGTTTTGCAAGAAGGAGACTTAGTTAATGTCCAAGATAAAGCTCAGAATCCAAGGGAAATCAAGGGTTTAAAGCTAAAATTTCGTGTACAATATGAAATTTTTAAACTTTTAAAAGATTCACTATTCTTGGTACAAGAACTTTTAGGAACTTCTGTGAGAAGAACAATAAGTAAATGGTCGTCTGATAAAGCCTATAAAGGATTTAGAAACTTTCTTACGTTTGAATCCTTTTTTTCTGTGAAAAATTGATATGATTAAAAAATCTAATATTGGAAATAGTAAATTAAAATCTAATGACGAAGAGAAAAGCAGCAATGGTTATAGCTTACGTCAACGTCCGGGTGAGAAACTTTTGGTAGTTCAAAATTGGTTTGAGCAACCACTAATAGCAAATAAATCAATATCGGAGGAATCAAAAATTTTACGATTGAAGTGGGATTATAATCCCGACTTGAAGAATCAAAATTCAAAGGGACATTTAAACCTTTACTTCTTATTTCTTTCAAAAAGGATGAAGCAATATCTTTGTCAAATTCAGGATCTGAAGGATCTAAAATTGGAATTACGTTCATTTTAAACGAGAAAAAAAATATGAGTAAAACAAATTAATAAAGTCAACGCTGTAAAAACAAGGCAAAACCGTTATTCAACACTCCTAACAGATTTCCTACTCGCGCGCGAACTTAAAATGCATGGCTTACTTTCGTAAATTGTCCTTCGACGTTCTTCACTTTTTCTCAAAAACTGGAGTCTGGAGCGAGAACCTGAAATTGAAGCGGGAACCTGGAACTGGAATCTTTGACGATGCAAACAGCAACAATTTTTTTAACTTTCGACGTCAAACGATGAAAAGATCTTTAGCACGTATCAATAATACAATTGTGCCCTAGCCAACACGGCTTTCAGCGGAGAGTCTACGCCACAATTACAGTTGAAAAAGATGAATTTTACCAAAATTGGAAGGTTAAGAAACTTACGACGACAATGTAGGTGACGGGTCTCAAAAGAAAATGTTAACTTGATATGTAACAACCGCAGATTGAAATGGTATGAACTGCAATCCTCTCCGGCAAAAACCGCTGCACCACTTTGTAATCTTCCTGGGTTCACCTCTGTGTGAATTATCTACTTCTCTCTAAAGTGTGACTTCTTCTCTGTGGAGTCTTATGGTAGCGTTGGCCTATTATCTGGATTCTACCGGTGGAGGATGTCTAGAACCTCGAACCATCACATAGTTTATGTTTAGAATATAAAATGTTAATTTGTACATATAATACCATGAATGTATATATGACGAGGACAGATACAGAATTCGAACTGGTTCAAGTACTCTAAATTGGTAGCTTATATTCAGCACAATATGCAGATACACATCAGGACATTTGTCAGAACTGCCCTATTTTAATCTGCCAACTTCTAGGAATTACAGCAAATATTCAGAATTATTATAGTTATCAAGGAAATGGGATTTGACTAGGAAATGGACCTTTTGACAGATATTTAGAATTTTAATTATAGGTTTCAATCCAAAAAAAAAACACTTCCAAAGTTTACACAAAATGAACAGAAACAAATTCTTGTGCGTTTTATTAGGTTTTTTGTGTATCCCCCCCCCAAAAAAAAATCCTTTTGTACCCCCCCCCCCTCCCAAAAAAATCCTGGATACGGCCCTGGGCTGGAGCAATCCAATCTGTTATTAATTTTTAAATTATTCATTTGGATTTTTGTACGGCTCACCATCTTTTTTTTTCACGTAATGTGGAATCACAATGCCCAATTTGGATTGGATCAAAATTCTTACGATCCCCAGGCTGGTTCCCTTGGACCCTAAATTTGCCACTTTTGTATTAATATATTGGGATCTTCACTTATTTTAATCATTTTCAGAGTGTACCTAACTGTGTTTAGTGTCAAGAGCAAAATATATCCAATAAATTTTGATTTTTGAGCCAAGACACTACCCAGCTAGTAAATATTTACGAACATTCTGGATATACAGGATTTTATTTTGTCCTGGCAGTCATAAATATTTAACTCATTAATATATGCGGTATTTCCAGTGGAGTTTAGTGACAAAGATTTTTTGGAGGATGGGGGGGGGGGTGACGGCTATCCTCTTCATAGAAAAGCAACTGAAAAATCCCAGTAAATCTTGTAATATTTATATTCTTCATAGAGAATAAGTAATATATGTCTGAACTCATTTTTTTTTTTTTTTTAGAAATGCCCTAGTTAAATGTTACTGACCCTTTAAAAGCAACAGAGAGCTTACTCTGGAGAGTAAAGGCTTGTGTTGTTTTTGATAACTGAAAATCCTGCTCATAAATTTAAAATTGGTATAAAAAACAATGCGTTTTATTACCTGATTAAGCTTGTTTTACGTAGGGTAACCATAAACTTCTGCTGAAAACCCGGAAAATCACGGATTTTGCATTGAATTAATTCGAAAATGTCTACTGGTATTGGTAAGCTAGAAAAAAAGAAACCATGAATGTAAGGGGTCCTGGCACCCCTTTGGTTGGGTGCAGAAGGTGTTTCAGAAGCTCAAATACCAACCCTTACAAGCATAAGTTATTTATATTCTACATAAAAAATGAAGCATATTTTATGTTTTGTCGTTTCGCTAAAATACCCTTATCAAAAAGGAAAGGGATTTGGGATTTACAAGCAGGTTTGACTGGTCAAAAATACTAATTTAGCTCACTTTTACCATAAATTTCAACCGCCTGACTGAAGAATTCCTTAACAGCGTTTTTCGTTTCATGTTTTTCATTTTGTCCATATTAAATCTCTTATATAAAGGCCCCCATCTGAAATCTATGGGTTGGCTTATCAGACCCTGGGTGTTTAGAACCTTTTTGCCATGAATTTTGTACAAAAAATCTCTTAAAATATTTAATTTCTTTTTTTTTTTTTCCAACTTGGTACTGTTGTTAAAAACGAGCCTAATGATTGTCATTTTTTTAGATAGTCGTTAGGATAGTCGTTTCTATCCAGCGAGAAAAAGAAAGAACATTGTCCTATACTTCCGTGTGCTTTAATTCCATTAACTTATTGTTATGACGTATTTTTGTAAACCAATCCAATTATTCTTTATTTTTGAATAAACAAATATCCTTTTAAAATCATTTTTACGTGCTTGTGGGGCCTGGCAATATCTTAAGCTAGAAAATTAGACGAAAAATTTTGGAGTCGCAATATTTTCACAAGTAAACTCTCCATTTCTCTGTGGCGGGATAATACGGTTTCTTTTTTTAAATTGATGTAAAAGTCCGAGCTTTGTATTCAAGGCCGCATCCAGGGGGGAGAGGGAAGGTACTAGTTTTGAACCCCCCCCCCCAATCCCGAAGTTCTGTTCGAATCGCAAAAAAAAGTAATGAAAATGCATATAAGTAAACTTGTGATGGTTTTTTAAGGTTTTTTTGTAGACCCCCCCCCTCCCTGTCCGAATAAAAATTCAGGATACGGCCTTGTGTGTATTCCATTTAAGGACGTTTTATTGTTTCCATTCCGTTTTGTTTCTATTGCTCCTTCGACAAGTCGGGATTTCTATTGCTCCTTCGATAACTAGCTTAATTTCTAGCTCGTTGCTAAGTAAATTGCTTTTGTAAGAAAATTAATTTTAAAAAAGCGATGAGGAGTCCCAGAAGTATCACTCAATACCAAGTCAGCAGATTCAGGGTTTCTATCCAAATTTAAGACTTTTGGAAATATCATCAAAATTGGTTATTTATATATATATATATATATATATATATATATATATATATATATATATATATATATATATATATATATATATATATATATATATATATGTATATATATATATATATATATATATATATATATATATATATATATATATATATATATATATATATATATATAAAATGAAATTGTTATAAATTATAAACTATTATATTTAAATTATATATTATAAACGTTTATACATAAATTATGAACTGATTGGCAAATATAAAAAAATGTATATATAAAGAAGACTTCAACAAAAAGGGAAATTAAATGCACTCCCACAAAATATTTGAAAATCACACGAGTCTATTGATGATCGGATTTAGTCAAATCAGCTCTGAATTTTCTAATTATTGTTGAGACCATTGGAAAGGGTTCTAGAATGTGGTGCTTCTTAGATATACCGCAATATCTAAGCATCAAGGGGAGTCGCAAAAGGAACTTAGAATGTTTATAGAATGTTCGCCCTTTGCTGTTGCTGACGCTTTTCTAACTTTCGACGAACTCACCGATATAACTGCTTTGCATTTCCTTCTTTAATATCCTTAATTTAATAATTTAATTTATTTTAATTAATTAATTTAATTTATTTAACAAATTTAATTATCATTCTTTAATAAGTAGGTGGGGTCTTGACTTTACCCGAGTCAGGAGATTCGTAACCTTGAGGCTGCTTAAAAAAGTATCGCTCAGAACTGAGTTAGGAAATCCAGGGTTTGTATCCAAATTTAAGACTTTCTATGTAAAAGATGGAGTGTAGAAGAAAAGGAGGAAAGGAAAAGCACTCCAACAATACATTACAGAATCACACTAGTCTATGGATGATCCGATTTAATCGCATCAGCTTAATTCTCTAATTCTTCCCCAGACAGCTGGGAAGGGATCTGTAATCTGGTACCTCTTGGATAAGCCAAGAGGCTTATCCAAGGCTATATAGAGGCTATATCCATTCTACAAGTGTATCTGTGCCACAAACCTCCAAAGGAACTTTTGTGAAGTGGAGTCTGTAGAATATAGAACAAATTAAGTCTATAAAACAAAGGGGAGTCTAAAGAATGTTCATCCTCTGTTGTTGTTGGCGCTTTTTAACTTTCTGATGATATATACCGGAATAACTCCTTCTGCAATTATATGATGTTTCGTACATCCTTCTTTGACAAGTAGCTGGGGTCTTGAGTTTACCTGAGTTTATGAGGTTCATAATACTGAGGTTGCTAAAGAACAAAAATAAAAAAATATCATTCAAGACATTTTTGTTCACTTTGGCGCTAACTACTGGGATATAAAGGATAAAAAAAAAACTAAATCTAAGAGGTTTGCAGGATTCATTTTTGGAAAGCAAGTACTCCCCGAATGGGAGGCGATGAGGTCATAAGGACGGATTTAAAGGAAATTAGAGCTTGGTGGGAGGGGCAAAAGAGTGAAGCATAGATTAGATTAGGGTGGAGGAGGAGCGTGCTTAGTTTTGTTGGTCTCAGCCGACTTGGCGCTGCTGTATGTTGTTACGTAGTAGTAATCCTCGGGAAAGTATCCCGCAATTAAATCAGGGACGTACGTGGAGGGAGGCTGGGCTCAGGCCCCGTCCTGAAATCCTAGGGTTTTCATAGATTTATAGGCACTTCTAATTCAAATTTTCAAATAAGGCTCGATTTTTTATTCGTCCCTCGGAACAATTATATTATCCCCGTTCCCCCTAAAAAAAAGATCTTATGTACATGCCTAATTTAAGTCTAACTTTTCTGAAATTTAGCTCTGAGGAAAAATGAAAATAACGATTCACTTGGGAAATAAAAACTGCCTTCTCTGACTCATGAAGGATGATTGGACTTAAAGTGAAGGTATCTATTATTTTGCGTCGGTCTATATAGCCGGGATATTTTTAATATATTGTTTTGCTTATCTTGACAAATAAAGAAAAATCCCGATTTTATATATATATTTTAAATTTATATAAATATATAATATTTGTATAATAAAAATATAATTTATAAAGATCAAATATATTTATTTTTATATTTTAACTCCTTAGTTCTTGCATCGTAGAAAGCAGTGTTATCCTTATATGCTTATGTATGCTTATCAAGACACCCATACGAAAAGAGGGATTTGTGGAATCTTCCAAGATTTGTCCTGAGAAGGCCCACAAATCTAATAAATTCAAGCTTATTAATTTTCGGCATTTGAGCCTCCCTCAATATAATCATGTAAAGGAATGTTGTCTTTTTTCGAAATTTAGATATGTGTATTGAGGGTTGACATTGTGATTATTATTATAATTATATAGAATATTCGATTTTAATTGAATATTGATAATGGTTTTTCTTTCAATGTCAAAAATGAAATTCATTTTTTCAAAGTTCCAGTGTCATTTTGTCAAGAGGAATGCCATTAATTAACACTCCTTTCAGTAAAGCGATAATTGGTTGATGATTAGCAATTTATGATAACTGGTAATAAATATGCATCCATTCTAGACAATGTTGAAGTTAAATAAAATTAATTAGTTGAAGTTGAGCAATTATTGATAAAATTGATTTATTATCCGTCAAAAAAATAAAACATAAAAAATGGAATTTAAGAGAAGAATCAAATACATGCCAACAAAAAATTATAGAATTACACTAGTCAATGAATGATCGGATTTAATCACGTCTGGTCTGAAATGTCTAAAGTTAAGTTAAATGGTAAAATTAAGCTATGAGTTTGTACGGACATGACGTTTTTAAATTCAACCTAAAAAAATAAGAATTATAGGAACAGAGAAAAAATATAATAGTAATATGAATAGAAAATAGGTATAGCAGGAATTAAGTGTCTAAGTGATTTGATTAATAAATTAAGTGATTTGACACAATAAATTAAACAAAATTATAAATAGGGGAAAATAGATAAGTAGAACAAAATAAGATTGTGAAATTGACCAAACGATTTTTTCTATAGTTAAAAAAAGGGAAAACTGCTTATTGGTACCAGTGTAAACACGGACTTGAAGGAGCCAATTCAGCTTTATGTATTTTACTTCAGTGGTTGAAGTTTTTTTTTTTTTTTTTTTTTTTTAGCTGGTCCAGGATTTGTTACAAGGCACTTGAGACGAAGAGATACAGATTCACTTGCATCTTGTAAGACATCCATCGAAATGAAAGAATTTGAAAATCAATACTCCTTCCAGGTATATAGCAATCCTAATATTGGCTTTTATAATATAGTGTTATTACAATAACCCCTTTATTATTATCATATAATCTACTATTGCAGACTTTGTCGTCTTGATACCATTTAAATTTCTGGCCGCTGATTTATTTGAACTTAGAGTACTAAGAATATAAAAATGCATTTACTCACCGGACCTAGCTTAAGCGTATTCATACCTGAAAACCGGAATTTTCCAAGATTTTTTTTTTGGTTGTATCAACTTTATGAAGATTTTAGGGCAGTGCAGCATTTTCGTCAGTGTTGCCATGTTGTACTATGAAAATAAATAAAGAAAACTTATTAATCAAATTAGGCAACGTTTTTGTCCCTAAAAATTGAAACGTTAACAATCTGTTGATTCTCAAAGACGATTACGCCTTCCGAGGAAAGTTAAATATTCATAAGCTGTTTGACGCTAAGTTTCAGCTTGTTTTTTTAGAGCAGTTCCGCATTTTCGTCAGTGTTGTCATGCTGAACTGTGAAAACAAATAAGGAAACTTATTAATCAAATTAGATAACGTTTTCGTCCCTAAAAATCGAAACTTTAACTATCTGTTGATTCCCAAAGACAACTACATTTTTGGAAGAAAGCGACGCGCTCTTAAGCTGTTTGACGCCATGTTTCAACTTGTTTTTCTGATTTTTCATCCACGTTTTTTCTTTTTAAATTTCATGCCCGCTACTACCATAAACTCCAACACTGCATATGGAGGTATTTTTCATTAAAAAACGAAAAGATACATATGGCGGTGTAAGTTTCCTCTTAACCAATTATTACAACTGGCTCGTCCTAGCTGAGTGGTTAGCGCGCTAGACTTGAGACCCTATGTCCATGGGGATAGAGGTTCGAGTCCTGGTATTGCTCGTTGTTTGGTTTGTGCGGGGATTATTGCCGTGAATCTATAAGCTCAGCCAGAGTCGATCTAGCCATAAATTGATACCCGGAGGAATCTGGGGAAGGTAAACCGGAAATGTTTGCGAAAGTATCTGATGGCAGACCTAGGATGGCCCTATTTTAGTTCCTTGCCGAAGGGCCATGAAAAGAAGATCATCACCACAGGTAAGGATTCTATGAATTCAATGCATTATTCTTTTTTTTCATTTCCAATGTCCTTGATAATTTAAAGAGAATGTTATTGACGAACCGTAAATTAGCGGCAAAAGAGTACCTGGGATGTCTAATCAAAAACAAATGTGGTTCAGAGCAGGGCCGTATCCAGGATTTTTTTTTTCGGGGGATGGTTTTACACAAGGATTGTTTCGGGGGGGGGGGGTACACGTAAGAAACTCCAAAACGTATGAAAAACTTATTTATATCCATTTTTGTTACGTTTTACGAGTCAGAGAAACATTTGTCAAACCCCCTACCGCCCCCCTGTATACGGCATTGGTTCATAGTACTGGATAGTGAAAACTATTGCGAGTATCAGTGACCTAATGGCCTAATCATCCCAGCCCAATCATCTCATTTCATTGAACTGGCATTAGCAGCTCTAGGTCAGCTATGAATCTCCAGGGCTTCAAAAATAAGATTCATTTCGAACTATTGCTCATGTAGTTCTGAAAATATTTGTTTACAAAATAAATAAATAAGTTAAATTCATAGAATATTTTAAAACCACGAGGGCAATAATTTGATTTATTAGGGTAAAAATAATATGCCAGAAATAATTTTCACTAGCAGCTAGAGAAATTTTTAATTTGCAGTATAGGATTGTTTTCCAAGTTATGCTAATTCTTGCCAGATTACGAAGACACTATTCCTGCTAGCCAGGAATGTCAAAAAAAAAAGTCAACATCACTAGCCACTGCGAATTTCAGTTAATTCTTGCCAGATTGCGAAGACACTGGTCATGCTAGCCAGGAACGTCAAAGGAAAGCAAAGTCAACATCGCTAGCCACCGTGCGGATTTTAGTTAATTCTTGCCAGATTGCGAAGACACTGGCCATGCTAGCCAGGAACGTCAAAGCAAAGCAAAGTCAACATCGCTAGCCACCGTGCGAATTTTAGTTAAGTCTTGCCAGATTGCGAAGACACTGGTCATGCTAGCTAGGAACGTCAAAGAAAAGTAAAGTCAAAACATCGCTAGCCACCATGCAAATTTTAGTTAATTCTTGCAAGATTGCGAAGACACTGGTCATGCTAGCCAGGAACATCAAAGAAAAGCAAACTCAACATCGCTAGCCACCGTGCGAGTTTTAGTTAATTCTTATCAGATTGCGAATACACTGGTCATGCTAGCCAGGAACGTCAAAGAAAAGTAAAGTCAACATCGCTAGCCACTGTGCGAATTTTAGTTAATTCTTGTCGGATTGCGAAGACACTGGTCATGCTAGCCAGGAACGTCAAAGAAAAGTAAAGTCAACATCGCTAGCCACTGTGCGAATTTTAGTTAAATCTTGCAAGATTGCGAAGACACTGGTCATCCTAGCCAGGAACGTCAAAGAAAAGCAAATTAACATCGCTTGCCATCGTGCGAATGTCGTCCTTTAAACTGTATAGGATAGAACTTAAGTGTTTTATCGAATAAACATAATACAGCTAGTACATGCCAACTTATACAAGCCAGACATTAAATTAAATGTAGGTTATTAAATGTAAGTTAAATAATTTATTATTAATCAAATGTAAATTAAATATAAAGTTATACGAATCGATGTATAACTCGGTCCGTCTCTTTTAGCACAAGAAATGAACCAACAAAAAGAGCAAACACTTCCACTTCCAACACTTCACACTTCCAAGAAGCAAAAAAAGAAGAGGAGACAAGAAGGAAAAGGGGGATGGGGTAATGGGTAACTGAAGATAGGGATGATAATACCCCACAAAACGGAACATATTAGAATAGTCTGCTACTGTAAGATTAAAGAACCATCGTTGTTACTATTTTTTAATTTGGGCAGTGATTGGGGATTCATTTGCTAAATCAGATAGTCTGTGTTAGTTCGTAATGGAAGAAAGTTTATATCTTGTACCTGATCTCACTCCCTTATTCTTGACAGACGGGAAAATAAATTTTGTCTTAGCTCTTGATAAATGACAATATATTGATAATATAGTTAAAATATATGGAATATATTGAAATATAATGAAAACAAATATATTGAAAATAAAAACAAAACAATAAAAGCAGTAAAAACGATTATTGGAAATATATTGACAATAAATGACAGTATATTGATAAATGACAAAATAAAACTTGCTTTTCAATCAAAACTTTCAGTCCATCCAAAATGATCTTTATGTTGGATTTTTAAAACCACATCCCTAAATTAAAATGACAAATTTGTCTGAAACCAAGAATATCGAGAAACAAAAAAGACATTTTAGTTTCAGATAAGTTTTCCATTCCTTATGTGTACTAAAAAGGGCCTGAAATTCTTATTGACTTATTCTGAATAGTTTGCAGCCTAGATTTGATGGGATGTAAAAAAAAAATACCCTTTGAGCCCCTCATAGGTCTTTTCGTACCGGAAAATCGTGATTTTCTAAAATTTGCCTTTTGGTTGTTTCAAAATTATTAAATTCTTAGAGCAGCACCACATTTTCGTCAGTATTGTCACGTTCAACCTTTATAATAAAAGTCAAAATTAATTAGCTAAATTTTGTAAAGTTTTTGTCCGTAAAAATTCCAACTTTAATGACCTGTTTATTCTCAGATAAATAAATCTTCAAAGGAAAGCTACCCTTCCTTAAGCTATTTCGTGCCAAACGTACAGTTTTTGATGATTTTCACCCACGTTTTGATTATTATTTAAATTTGGCGCCCACTGCTACCAAAAATATGGAGATCTTTTTGATTTAAAATTGAGCGCTTTATTATTATTATTAAAATAAAGTAGTTCTTAATTTTTAAAATATCTATGATTGTGTAAGTTTCAACTTAACGAATTTGAAGAGTTATATTTCTTATTCTCTGCCTTTAGTACTTAACTTGTCTTACGATGAGACTCTAGATCAGCGATTTCCAACATGGGGCATGGGACCCACCTGTTGGGCATGGAAATATTTTGGTGGGTCATGGGCAGGATGTGCACCCTTTGGCTTACTATACTTTAAAGCCTTAATTTTGAAAAAAAAAAATTCATGTGGAAAATGTCATACTCAAATGATTTAATATCGAAAAAGATACATCGTAGTATTTCAATGATATTGTACGTTGTATAAAAGCTATTGTATTAATAAATTTGTATAAAATAAATACTATTGTATTAATATTTTTCATTGTATTAAATATGCCTAGAGGAGGCCCCCCCCCCCAAAAAAAAATATACCTAGTTAGGCCTTTTTACCTTCCTACAGGTGAATACATGTAAAATTTTGAATAATAAAATGTAAATATCACGTGGGGACACAAGGATTTTACAGATGCCTAGGCGGGGGGGGGGGGCAGGGCCCTAAATTGTTTGGGAACCTGTGCTCTAGATGGTTGTGGATTCTCTTGAAATAGAATTATTTCAATATTCTTTTATTGTCATTTGTCAATTATAGTTATTTTTCACCCTTTATCCTGAAAAGAATTGACTGTATCAAAGCTCAGCTTTGACTACATTGCCAGGATAATTTTGCTTTGGCAATCAGTTTTGATAATTGACTATATTCAAGCTATGTTTAATACACCATGGTGGATAATTCCTGTTAGTTTTCGTTTTTCTTATTACCTCACAGTTTAAGCTTTTCTTCATAATCATCACCAGCCGCATAATTTTTTATTTTTAATTCATTATTGACATTTTTTCATTATCTTACCCGATTTATTAAAGGACTGAAATACTCTATACACTATAAACGAACCGAAATTAAGCTCGAAATCCCGTTTTTTCAAAGAAAAGTGAGAAGCAACTTTAAAGCTAAAACGAACAGAAATTATCCTGGAGATGAAAGGTACTACTGCTACCCTGAATGGAAATAATGCTAACCTGAGTAAAATAAATCCTGCTTCCCTGATCCTACCCTGCTACCCTAAAATGCTACCCTGAGGAAAAATAAATCTCAGAGACTCGTCTTCAACCATGGCTATTTATATGAATTTTCTGTTGGCCCTTTTTCGGAGCCATTTTCGCCAATTACATGCTTTGTACATTGATTTGCATAACCAGATATTGGTTGGATGCCAAAAAATTAAACTTGAAATTTTTTTGATGGAAAATGGTTTTTGTCATTAAACTTAGAATTTGCTTGACGGAAAGTGCTTTTTGTCAATATTGTCATTTTGGAATTATTGTCATTAAGTCTCTTTGACATTATTGCTTTAAAAAATAAAATTTTATTCTAAAATCTTTACTGTTGAAGATGGAATTAGAAGGAACTTCTCCAAACTACTCCACATGTGCCGCTGGCCTTGTCTAGCTTCAATTGAATCTCTCCTGAGATTTTATTTAAAATGCAGTGTCACCATCTGTATAATGTGGGACACAAAAGATATGTAGTATTGTTTTAGATTACGGTCAACCCTGGAATCAGCTAGATATAATATCATGAGGAAAAAAACTGTAAAGTTTATAGAAAGGGACGATAGTTGACTAGAAAGCCCTTTGGTACAAATCCAAAGGTTTCAGCAACTCCTTGAAATTGAACTCTAATGAACATTTAATTTCTGCTATTGAGTTTCGTTATTTGCGCTGTATTAGAAATTTGTCACATTAAATTATAAACTTAACAAGGGAAAAATTCAACACCTTATCTTAAAATGCGTGTTGCATATACTGCGATGCCATCTGTATAATGTGAATTATAGGAAAGATTAAACCAGCAAATGAGATATATATTTGATCCAATTATTTAATGCCACAATACGATTGGAATTAAGTATTTTTACTGTTGTTGGTAGATATTGTCAACATAGTTCATGTTGTTTTGTTTATTTAATTTTTTTTTCTGACAACGAGGAAATCATGAGCCTGTGGTATTTTTCACTGTTTGAACTTTAATTTTTTTTTTTTTTTCAGCTTAATGAAAACAAGGAAACTCTGGGCTTGTAACACGTTTTAATCTGTTTGTTTCAGCTTTAATGTTTTGTTCACAGCTTAATCAAAACAACAAAATAGTTGGCATGAGATCTGTTTGTTTTAACGTTTTCTTTCAACTAAATAACGACGAACTTATCACAAGCCCACCATTTCCCTGCATTCAATAATTTAAGAAAATTAACAATGAAGAAGGTAATATAATTTTTAAGACCTTTTTGTAAGAGGAATTTTTTTAGACAGTATATTGCAGAATAAAACTAACCGAATATCCCAGCTGTATGACTAATACCTATCTTCAGCAAAACGAAAAAATGAAATAAAGATAGAACTCGCTTTACAATAAAAACAATAAAACTGAAAATAAAAACAAACAAAAAAGAGTGTTAGCTGTTAGTGTTAGTGTAGAGTGTTAGTGTTAGTGTAGAGTGTTAGTGTTAAGTATTCTTTACAGGTTCAGCGAAGACTACCAAAACATTAATTTGTCTTATGATGTGTTATGACCGAAATGAATTACCTTTTTTGTTAGTCTTGGCTGAACTTGTAAAGAATACTTAAGCTAATACTCTTTTTTGTTGTTTTTATTTTCAGTTCTATTGTTTTATTTTTCCCAAATGACAGTAAAAGAGATAGAAAATTAAATTTTTTAAATCGAATGCTTAGAAGAAAATCGGATATATGAATAATGTAGATTATCTCGTTGCTTTTGCTGACTACAGCACTTTTGGGACTCTAGGGAAGACGGAATGTGTTATCAGGTCTAACCTGGTGGTAATATTCGAGAGAGTAGTTTCATGGTTTGAGGCGAATTACTTGGCCTTGAATGTTGCCAATTCACATTTTCTTATTTTTTCTCGAATTGGTGTAGCTTTCCCTCAACTGACACAGCTTTAGGTGTCACAAGGCTCCTTGTGTAGACCAAAGAATCGGTTGGTCCAGTTTCTTGGTATCCTGCTTGATGAGAACCTTTCGTTTAGACACCATATAGCCATGATTAGGGTTAAGGTCTCACGGAGTTTGGGTGTCATTCGAAAACTCGAACACACCTTTCCTGGATCTATTCTGAAGCTTCTTTTTTTCTGCCTTGTCCAGTCATATGTCTCTTATTGTCCCATAGTATGGATGTCTACTTTTCCGTCTACACTGCGGTCGTTTTATTTCATGTATGACAAAACAAGGCGTCTGTTTATGGACACCAACCGTTCTTCACCGAGACCGCTTCTAAATCTACAGTCTATCTACATTCTTTCTTGTGCTTCTTTTCATTTTCATCAGCTTCATGGAAATCTTCCAAAATCTCTTCAAAAAACTCCACAGTTTATTTCTGACTCAGCTCCATATAACCTTCGTTCGTCACATAATATCTGCATTCCTCCTACTCCCACTGTGCGGTCAGATTTCAATCCCCTCATCGCTTGTCTATCAGGTTTGGAACTCCCTGCCTTCTTCAGTACAGAAATGCCACTTGTTTGGCGCTTTCAAGAGGATTCTTAAGGACCATTTAGTTAAGAATCAAACAGAATAGTTTTTTTTTTTTTTTTTTTTTTTGCGGAATGTTTAGTTTTGTTATATGATGGTCTTCTTTGCGCTATGACTCCCAGGCCTCAGGTATGGTCTCTTTTAAATTTTATATGTTGTTTGGCGATTGATTTCTTTTTTATGGTTGTTTGGATATATTGTATTTTTTTTTTCTCATTCCCCCCTTGTATTCCTGGCAATGGGGCCTTTCGAGGGGGATTATGAGTGTTGTGATTGGATTGTGCATGTATTGTGGAATAAAAACTCTGAACTCTGAATGAATATGTGACACTAGATTAAGCATAGAACTGTTTACTTATGTATTTCTCATCTCGTCAAGGTATCTGTTTGTACGGTAATGGAATTCGCAATAGCTACCGCCACTATCAGTAACTCTCACTTAATTCTAAAACGATTCAACCACTACATGATAGGACAAATATCTATTGAAATTCTTATGAAACTTAGTGACGTTATTACAATGGCAACAAAAACCTATAACACGAGAACTACAAGTCTTATAGTACTGCTCAGTTGAAAAAAAGGACTTTTGTTGGTTATATTTATTTTTTATCATAAGGGGAGTTTTACATTTTTTTTTCATTTTTCTATTGTTTCGCTAAAGATGGCTATCAGTTATATAGCGGGGATATTCAGTTAGTTTCCTTTTTGTATTTCAATATATATAAAAATATAAAATATACATAAAAATATAAAAAATATATATTTAAAATATAAATATTTTCAATATAAAAAAGTTTCCTCATTGCGGTATCTTCTTCATTACTACTTTTCTCAACTTATTGAACCCAGGGAAATGGTGAGCTTGTGATATGTTTTAATCTATTTGTTTGAACCTTATTTATTTATTTTTTCATTGGGCCCAAAATGAAAGAAGTGTGTCTCACCTCTTAAGTGAAGTATATTGGCGAATCTGCTTCATATAAGACAGAGACCAACCATAACATTAGATAGTTAGACTACTAGAGACTACTTTTACCCAGTTTCAACTGTATTGTCGTTTTATACTTTTTTGTTTCTCCCTGATTTTTGGCCACGAAATACGAATTCGGCCCTTCGGGGCTTGTGATTTTAATTTTTAGGTAAGTATGTTATCTTACGTACGTTTATTCATAAAGAAGCGCAAATATGACCACTCATTCAAATATATTCCTTTATTAAGCTTTGCTTTATTTCTTTATTCCTTTATTCCTTATTCCTTTATTCCAAATATATTCCTTTATTAATTATTCATCTCCTTTATTCAGAACTACTTCCGTAAAAATCAAAGAATTTCTGTTTTGCTCTCATCTAAAATTATGAAAATTTTCGGTAAACTTTCCCATTTCTGGCATGATGACATATGAATAACGTTCGGTGTCTGTTATTTTACTATTTTAAGGCTTCTGTATTAACGCAGACGAGAAAAGTAAACTTTCGAAAGGGAAACTGAACCTTTGATGTATCAGAAAAGTAGCTTTAAGGCATAATTCGAGGGGTTTGTGGTTAAAGTTAAATTTTTCCTTTAGTCCCGTGATTCCCAGCGTGATTATTTTGGTGGGTCATGAGCAGGACATGTACCCTTTGGCTGACTATGTTTTAGAGCCCTAATTTTGAAAAAATTATATATGAAGGTGTTACGTTCAAATGGATTTAAAGATTACAAAAGATTCATAATGGTATTGTAATGACGTTATATATTGTATAATATTCAGGTAATATTTTTTAATTGTATAAAGTATGCATAGAGGACAATCCCAAAAAAGATAGCAAGGTAATGGCATTTTAAGCTTCCTTCAGGTGAATAGACCTAACATTTGAAATAAAAAATTTAAGTATCATGAGGGGGCATCAGGATTTTAAAATGTCTAGGTGGGCACAAAATCGGTTAGTAACCACTGTTTTAGTCTTGCTATATCTTTTACTTGTGATTTTTAGTTACCTGTATTTGTTTGCTGTTAGTTGTGTTATTATATACTTAAGTCTTTGTTATCTTACTTAACTGGTATTTACCTCATGGTAGATTACAGTTTTTTCAAAACAACAAAGAAAAACCAGTTTGCAACTAGAAGTAAAAGTTTTTTAGGTTGTTTCAGAAATTCCTGAAATTAACAGCCAATTCTGAAATTGAAACATAGCTAATTTGCCGAAACAAACTAAGTTTTGATACGTTGGTATAAGGAATATGTAGTGCGCATAGATTTTACGGATCATTACGCAGAATTTTATCTCATAAGGGAGGGGCTTAGCGTTTAAAAAACAACAAGAAAGTAACCGTATAAAAAAGTTTAGAGATTGACAAATAAACCGTTTGGGTACTGTTGAAGGGGGGACTAGCTCGAAGCTTGTCCCCTTTACCAACCGCGTGTGTTTCTGGCTGGTAAGTTTGTGCTTTTAAAATTTCCAAAAACCGAGTTGGTTTTCAGAGAAACGTCTTCTACTATTCAACAAAGAGGAGAAAAAGAGAGGTGCAGTTAGTGACTAATTCAGTTAGTTAGTTAAAGTGTATAGTGAAAATCCGAAGACCAAACTGTCGTTCTGTAATACCAAACCAAGAAATATTTAATATTGTTGATGTAGTATTCGTAGTTTAAGTTTGGCGATACTCTAGTTGGAATTTATTTAGGATTTTAGTGTGAATTTATCGGCAAAGTTCTTATATGTTTATTCTCTTTCAGTTTATTGTCAGAATTCCATCCAAGTTTGAGCAAGGACTTTACAACCTTAACTTTCATCATTGTGTCACCGACAAAAGCAGTGTTCCTCCTCTTTCCCTTACGGTGAGTGTCTTATACTCTTAATCTTGTCTTTGTGCTCCTAGATTGTCTAACCGGGCTCTAAATTCTAGGCCAATTTAAATTGCAAACATGTGCTTAATTTAATGTTGTGTATACTTGAACAATTCAATTGTCACCTGTGAATAATTAATTCGCCTTCCATCCCTGCCCCCCTCCCCCCCCCCCCCTTTTTGGGCAGAATTTAATTGGACCCTGATATGCTACGTAACTTGATATTGATTTGTTTATTCAATAAACACTAGGACTACGACAATAAAAATGACAATATGACAATACAACTATGGCAATGACAATACAACTATGGCAATGACAATACAACTATGACAATGACAATACAACTTTGACAATGATAATACAACTATGACAATGACAGTACAACTATGATAATGACAATGACGATATAACTATGACAATGACAAAGACAACAAAAACTAGGACTGCGTAGCGAATGATCTAAACAGTTGTAAGGAAGTGTTGAATGTAGCGGCTGATGAAAATATGCGGACAAAAGCTTGATGCCTCTGTCTTGATCTGGAAAAGACGTTTCAAGTGGCTTGATCACCTAATGTGGCGCCCAGAAGAGACCCTGACACACAAGATGCTATTAGGAAACCTTGCTCAAGTAATTAGGATAAATACTTTGATTTTCTCCTAAAATCGTCTTTGGTAACATAAAAAAGAGTAAAATATAAATTTACAAAAGGAAATAATGAAATTGGTCTTTACTAATAAGTAAGAATTTATGAAAAAAGAAAGAAAAGGTATAAAATTTTACGCATCTGATATTACAAAATCAAAGGACCTAAACCTTAGAGATTTGTCAAATATAAATTGCCAATGACAGTGAACTTAAAAATTGATTGTTCTAACAGATAAGTGGAAATTCAACAGCCATGTATAACGTGGTATAACCATGTATAATATGCACAACAGGCATATGCATGTTTAACAAGTATAACTGTAAAACTTTGGAACAATAGGGGATTCAATTTTTAATGAAGAAGATCTTTATTTACCGTCATACAGTTTTTGGTATTGGTGGGTGCCAAACGTAAAAAAAAGACACGTGGCGAAAAATCGGCATAAATAGCTAAAAACATATGGCATCAAACAGCTCAAAAACATATGGCATCAAAACATATGGCATCAAACAGCTAAAAAACATATGGCATCAAAACATATGGCATCAAACAGCTCAAAAACATATGGCATCAAAACATGTGGCATCAAACAGCTCAAAACCATATGGCATCAAAACATATGGCATCAAACAGCTCAAAAACGTATGGCATCAAAACATATGGCATCAAACAGCTCAAAAACATATGGCATCAAAACATATGGCATCAAACAGCTCAAAAACATATGGCATCAAACAGCTCAAACATATGGCATCAAAACATATGGCTTCAAACAGCTCAAAAACATATGGCATCAAAACATATGGCATTAAACAGCTCAAAAACATATGGCATCAAAACATATGGCATCAAACATATGGCATCTAAAAGGTCAAAAGCTTTCTTTTGTAGGTGTCGTTGTCTTTGAGAATCAATAGGTTTTTTAAAATTTAAATTTTTAAATATGAATAGTGCATAAAAACCAAATTAACTAACTTTCTTGTTGATCTTCGTGGTCCGTCGTGGTCCCCTGCAAACTTCATAGTTTTGAAATACCTAAAAGTAAATCTTTGAAAATCACGGGGTTTTAGTTCTGAACAGGGCTAAGATGGACTCACGGGGGGGGGGACTTGTTTATTAGTTTATGTCCTTGGTACTTTAAATGATAGGAACACTACTACCATCTATTCTCAACAACAGGGCTGTTCATGCTCGTCGTCTATTTCACTTTATTCAGAACAGCTTTCTCTCATGAAACTGCCCTTTCTTTAAATCTTCCCTTCTATTGTGAAACTCATTCTCTTTCTGCAAGAATGGGTTTTTTGCTAATATTTTTTTTTAGATTTCTAAATTAGGATTTGGATTTAAAAAATGGATTTGATTTTATAGAATTTCTTTTTATTTCTATTAGTAAAATCACAGATTCGGAGTAAAAAACAAAATCTTCGATCCCAAGATCGGGAATCCTTCCATCCTTCCTTAGCCTAGGTACCCACTTGTAAAGTTGCTACAAAATTACGGGGGGGGGGGAGGGAGAATTTAGAGAGCGCAAAATATCGGAGGAATTAAGTGAAATAAACATGGAATAATGGGGGAATCTTGTGATTTTATTTGGTACAAGCACTGGTATGAAGTCCTCTTCCTCTGGACACCCTTGCCCCCGCCAGATCCTAACGCGGCTTTGATTATCTTCTTGTCATTTGTTATGACCTGCGTCACAAGGATTGGGTTCAATGCACCGTGGTTGACGTCTGCATTTTTCTTCGTAGAAAATATTAACACATGAAGAAACTGCACTAGTTGGTGTAATTATTTTAAATGTTTTTTTTAGTATATCTCATATTGTGCTGTTTACTTAGCTTTGGTTCATTTAGTTCTACAGCAAGTTGGCAAGATAGTGTTCTAGGGATGAAGGTTGAAAAGCTGTGAAAATTGTTTTCGACCATCTAAGTGAGGCAAGAGAAAAATAGGGGGCTGTTGTTTGGATTAGAAAGAGAATTGGCACAAAGAAAAGCTTGTAGGAAGTTAAAATATCATAAGAGATCTGGTTAAGTGAGAGATTGATGGAGAAATGTTACAAGCCCTGAGCAGAGTGGAGTGGACGGATCTGGGTAGCTTTGTTTGTCTAATTGTGCCCTGATGTTTCGATTAGTTTCTGCTAATATTAGTAGTAGTTTTGTGCATATATTAGACCTTCGCTTTGAGGAATCAACAGATAGCTCCACCATGAGTTTGAAGTGCTCCACCATGCACCAAGGAGCAGCAATCAACATATAGCTCCACCATGAGTTTGAAATGCTCCACCATGCACCAAGGAGCTGGAATCAACAGATAGCTCCACCTTGAGTTTGAAATAAGTGCCCACGTGTTTAAAGAAAAAAAAGTTTTTACGTCTGATCGCCTTTACATTTGCTGTACAAGGATAGAAAGTTCAGAATGGAGGAAACTACATATTTACTTTCAGACACGTATACAGGATTGCTTTTTGGTAGAATTGACAATGAAAAACACGTTTACTTGATGATTTGAACAAAAACTGCCCAGAAATTCAGGAAAATTCGTTATTTTATTGAGGGTGGGCTCCAAGTCTCTGCGTTGAATACGTCCCTGATAAGGTGGAGTTACCCCCTATTCTATGCACCCTACTTAATAATGGTAGATCGTAATCTGCCTACCTAAGCTATGGATGTCAGGTCTTGATTTTGTTTAAACGATAATTTCGACCGGACTTTTGCCTGTCATCATCGGGTCAAAATCAGAATCAGGTGTCATCGTCAGAACTTGGGTTCAAAATCAGGTGTCATCATCGGGTTCAAAATCAGAATCAGGTGTCATCGTCAGAATTTGTCATCGTCAGAACATCAGGTTCAAGTTCTGACAGGGAAAAGTCCCGTCGAAATTATCGTTTAAACAAAATCAAGACCTGACATCCATAGCTTAGGTAAGCTTATTACCATTCACCATTATTATGTATAAGAGTCAGGTTGGCCTCAGAAAATATATGTGCACCCTACTTATTCTAACCCCTGTTTTTAGATCCTCTTGAGTGGGACCAGGTGAGTTTCGGTAGCCCCAGCATAAAGTGGGCCCAATTTTTTGTGTAGTTTCATTAAAAGACATTTTGTTTCAAGCATTGAAATGAACGTACTAAAAAATGCCACTTTATTTTAACCGGTAATTAAATAGATCAAAAGGCATCTATGAGCTTAACTTAAGATGACTAATTCTTGCTAGTATAAATGCGATTATTATTGCAAAATTCAGGCGTGATGGTAATAAATTACTAACTGAAACATGTTAATAGGTAGTAAAATCTTTTTTTTTTAAATGCTACTGGCTTAGTTTTATATAGACCCAAGGACAAAGGGAGACGAATCCACACTGGTATAGGTCCGGTAGTAAAGCCGCCTTCTCTTGTCCTTGGAGGGGGGCTGAATTTTTATTTATTTCATATTGGAATAGTTGGAAGCAGTGAAAAATCTTCACGCAATAAAAGCTAACTTGGAATTTCTATACCCGACCCTATAATTAACCTCCGTTATAAGGCTAACGATTCATTAACGTTTATAAAAGAAGAAGCGGAATTTATGGTCTATTGAATACTACTTTTATTTCAGATTATATCATGAAAGATTAATATTCACGTCATCAAAGTTTAGTTAAAATCTGTTAGGCTTTCCATAAAGTCCTCTTATAGATCAGGGGTTTCAAGTGGACAAATTAATAGAAAAAGAAGAAGCTGGTTTATTGAATATCATTTTAATTTCAGGTTGAAATAGTTGAAATGAATGGTGATAATTATTTGTCAGCTGGTGAAATGCCTTTGCCTAAGTTGTATTTCTGTGCATCGATTCTTTATTTCTTAGCGTTCGCTGTTTGGATATCATGCTTAGCAAAAAGTAGGTAAGTATTTCTCCTGCAAATTTTCTCTGTCTTTCAAAAATAGATAGAAAAGGGAAAGTGATTTTTCAACTGAGAGAAGTTGAAACATACTGGCAGAATTGAAACTAAAAGAAAAGCGGTTAAACCAAAGCCTGTAGCGTTGACACAGAATTTAAATAAAATACAAAATGGAAGATCAAAGAAAACAAGAAGTGAAAGTCAACTACAAAAGTTGTCAACTATTGTCAACTACAAAAGTTGTCAACTGAGTGACAAAGTTTAAATTAAAATAGGGACTGACAGAAGTGTTAACAAAGATTGAGGATAAAGACAAATGGAGAGCCTGTACTGTCGAAACAAACTGAAATGAATAGGTAGAAGATTAACGATAACAAACAGTGAGTTTCAACTGACTGAAAAAGGAAAACTGGTCAAATTTTCAACAGATCAACAGACTCAAATCAAGGACAGCCCCTTGTGCAATATTTCTCTGGGCAGCCTTATTTTAAAAAGCCACCACATTCGCCCATACACCAAAGCGGCAAATATACGCATGATTTCAAACTATAAACAGTTCAAAAAAAAAAAAAAATACAGGTTCGAAAAACTTATTAAACAAGCTTATAATATTATTTTAAGCTCTGTATATGGTCTCCTCAAATTTTTTACTTTAGTAATTCCTGTCCACGTAAATACACACTTATAGTATATAACACAGTATACTATTATACTGTACATTAATGAACTCAAAACCAGAATTTATTATAATAATAATATATAATAGTAGTATAATAAGTTATGAGTTTATTTTTTCTTTAGATCAAAGTAAAACGTTCGTATGTAGCCTTGCTTGAATTGTATAAAATACTGACTTAATTAAACTAGGCATTATATTAAGTCAGGAGCCATAATCACTTAAAAGGGGTACTAGAGCTTCACTTTCGTTGGAATTTCGCTCCAAACGTCTTCCATAGATATTGATGATATTAACAGGTCCAGCATGTCCACGGTCGATAATAACATTATAACAACATAATAACAAATAGTTATAACATTAGTAATATTAATATAATAATAATAATAATTATAATATTATAACAAAATAATAATAACAATTAATAAAAAAACAAAGAAAACAATAAATATAAAGTCAACTAGCTGAGTTGAAACTGACTGATGTAACCACTGTATATAGATAATATAACAGTAAGATTAAGGCTGATGATTTTTGGCACTTCATTCTCGGCGTGTACAAACAGCTCCTCCCATTTACTTTGACATTAGCGGGTCGGTATGTATATGTCAGTCACTGAAAAATGGTATGAATTTGTTTTATTTGTAATTACAACAGCGAAAAGACGCTTGGTGAGCCGGATTTTTTTGCGAACACGTGCACATTACGAAGTAAGATTTAATAATCAGGAAACCGAGAGACATACCTATCAAGCAAAATAATATAGCAAGTAGTTATTTTTATCTCTTTTTTTGAACTAAGGGACAAAATTTTTAAAATTGTATTTGATTATCTCCTTAATGAGCTCCTCAGTACTACAGACAATAAAAATCAAACCAATATCAATAATCATATTTGATAAAAAAAAAAGTGATTATATTTAATGTAACTGCAAGTCTGCATTCATGCCCACCACGTAATTTTCCTTTGAGAAAAAATGGATAAAATTTTGGAACTGAAATATCAATGCGAAGCGCCAAATTTCACAATCAAATGTCATCGCGTTATGGCATTGTTCAAGTAAAACTTATTTTTAACTTGATTATCGTTATTGTTGTAAATTCATTCTTTGTTTTTCTTTCCATTCGTAAACCAACGTTATATTTACCTTTTGCGTTATTACAGCCAACTGTATATACATTTATATAAATTTATATGCAGTGTTACAACCATCTCAATTATTCTCCTTTCCTTTTTTATTCTTTAAAAAAAAATATATATATATATATATATATATATATATATATATATATATATATATATATATATATATATATATATATATATATATATATATATATATATATATATATATATATATATATATATATATATATATGTATATATGTATATATATGTATATATATGTATATATGTGTATATATATGTATATATATATATATGTATATATATATATATATATATATATATATATATATATATATATATATATATATATATATATAGAATATATATAGAATAAATAGATATTCTGACTAATGGAATATAAGGTGTTTATAGAAAGCGTTGTCGTTTCAAAAAGTGCTCATTCGATTGGAAATCGAAAGGCCTAGTGCCCTTTTTAATAGTCAAAAGTGATTTGAAGGTTTGACATTTTTATAGTAAAGATCCATGTGGGTATAATGTATTATTTTTTGTTGTTGTTGTTGTTTAGACCAGGGCAATTCGTATTGAAGGAGTTGTCGTGTTAGCTTTGAAAAGGGCTCATTCGATTGAAAATAGAAAGGGCTGATGCCCTTTTTAATAATCGAAAGTGATTGGAGGGCAACTAATCCCCGGACTAATAGAATATTAGATGCCCACATAGCAAATACCAGTGCCACGAAAAAGCCACTAGTAACAAATGTGAATCCGAACCGAACAATCCTAGTAACAGAAACTGAGTAACTATAAAATCCAAGTATGAAGATGAAACCATTGGGGGAATATCATTCATATTATGGAAAGTTATCTCCTTCTTGGAGTATATTTCTAGAACCGCAGCCTACGTCAAACGGAAAGACGACATAACAAACTTAGTTAGTCCCTAGAAAAGGTGGCTATAAGTCACCAAGCCTCGCTAAATAACTGTTTGTTGTTGGCTCCAGTCAGTCGAGTTTGAGGTTAACCATCGTTGCCTTAAGTGCAGACGCAGGAAGGTCAAAACTTTAGTAAGACTTATTATTTTCGAAGTAATTGTTAAGTTGTAGTTGGTTACCATGAGTCCTTTAAAGGCTTGGGTACGAAATTATGTAGAAAATGAAAATGAAAGAAAACAAAATGAAAGAAAATTTCTACTTACTTTCATTTTCTATCTACTTACTTTTCATTTTCTATCTACTTACTTTTCATTTTCTATCTACTTACTTTCATTTTCTTTCATTTTACATTTTCTATCTACGAAGTAGATAGAAAATGAAAGAAAACAAAAGGTAGAAGCTTTCGAAAATGAGTAGACCAGTATACTAAGCCAAATGCCCACCAATTTAATATTACGTTTATTAAGGATAAGAATATCCGCCCTCATGCTAGACAAAATTTCAATCTACATTGAAAAACGCGAACTAATTTATCAATGTAATGCATACGAAATGTTTGTATTTGATTTGAGAATGTTATGTTGAGTTCGATTCAAGAGCTCTGTCAACACAAAAGACAGTCTGTTTGTCAAATTTGGATTCATACTGACATTCAAGGCCGTACCCATGATTTTTGTCCGGGTAGGGGGTATTTTTTTGGGAGGGGGGGATGTATACAAAACAAACCTTAAAACCCGCATGAAAATAGTTTATTTGCATTTGTGTTAGTTTTACGAGTTGCAAACAAATTTCGGGGGGAGGGGGGTCTTTAGAATAAAATCAAAAAGCGGTTTTTGTCGCGGATGTTTTGTTAACTCCTTTGAAATTTATTTGATTTCCAGTTACCCACACGAAATATTCTAGAATTGTGGAGCTCACGAAGCCTTAAAATTTACTATTTTGCTTTAAAAAAAGGCTTTAATGTCAAATTTGGTTATGTGAATTATTTCTGATGGACCTGACATTATTATATCATTATCAGTTTGTTTTTTTTGATTCGTTCTCTCTCTTTCTTTTTTGATAAGGAAGGGATTTTTATTTTCTTTCTGTAAATTGACAATTATGCTTGAACTTATCGTAAGTTCAGACGCACTGATAAACCGTTCCCTATGAAAAAAGTCATATACAATGTATAAAAAAAAAAGTTTGGTTGCGTATGCAACTGATACTTACGATAAATTTTGGACTGTGCTATAAAATGGGCAAGATTGCACCAGGACCTCTAAATTTTACCAAAAAATGGTACAATTTTACAATGTTGGCAACACTGGAGAGAAACCTAGTGTATAACCTAATGGCATTTTGAAGGTTGATTAAATAATTTAATTTTGATATAATTTTTTCAGTAAGCAGGAAGTGTATAAGATCCACTACTTGATGGCCCTTTTAGTGTTCCTCAAGGCTGTTTCATTGGCCCTGCATGGTTTGAATTACACATTTATCAGACGGGATGGCTATCATATTGAGGCCTGGGCAGTTTTGTATTATGTCACACATCTGTATGTATTTTTTATTGTTTAGTTTTTTTTACTTATTTCACCATTATCATAAGTTAAATATTCATGGTGTTGTGCAGGATTCGTTACAAGATTTTCTTTAGAGGGAGGGGAAAAAGAAGTGAATTATACGAAAAGCATTAAAAATTTCGTGAACAGTTGTTAAAACTGTGATATTTATGCTTCTGAAAAATCTACCTCTGCTCAAACTTGTGTTGTATTGCTGATGATAATAATTTTTTTTCTTGTCTATTTTTAAGGAAGGACCACGTAAATCATATCTTCTCTTGACAATTGGATTCTATAATTGACGAATGTAAAAGATGACGAATGTAAACTAGTAAATTTGTTTTGAATTATCTTAAGAGACAGAATGGTGTAAAATGTGCAGCAATTGCGTTTTTGCGTGAAGATTTTTCACTGCTTCCAACTATTCCAATATGAAATAATTGAAAATTCAGCCCCCCTCCGAGGACAAAAGAAGACGGCTTTACTACCGGACCTAGGCCAGTGTGGATTCGTCTCCCTTTGTCTTTGGGTCTATTTAAAAGTAAGCCAGTAGCATTTTAACAAAGATTTTACTACTTTTAATAAATAAAGATTTACAATTTTTAATAAATAAAGGTTCAAATGGAGATAAGTGAACAAATCTAGGGTATGAACCGGAAACTATTTATGACTGTAAAGTGATTATTTTGTTCTCTATAAATACATTGTTTTAATTATAATGCTTTAGTTTGTCTGCTGATGACGACCATTTGTGTATGTAGTCGAAATATCCAGATTTTTTGCATCTGTTTTCACTAAGGACTTGTCCCTTTTTAAACTTTTACTTATTCATAAAAGTTATTACAATTTTTTTAAGTTTATGCTCTGCCCTGAAAAGCCTTCCACCCAAAGATAAATTTTGTTCCGTGTCCCTGATTAGGCTACACTATTTAGCTTGGCCTTGGACGGCGATTTCACGTCAATTATGTTCGTTATGTGAAGTGTATAAACTCCTTCAAATATTACGCACCTGAAATTTGATTTGGGTATAGGGGGGGGGGCTTTTGCATAAATTTATCTAGTTTTTACTTACTTTTATATAAGAATTTGTCAATCAGAAATCGAGTCTGAACAGTACGAAGATGCGCATTTTAAGCTAAAAAAAAGCGAATTCTAGAGCCTTTCTCATGTCAAAAATGAAATTAGGCTACTAATGCTCGTGTTCAATGGGCAAAACAAATAAATAAATCAAACCTAACTAAGACATCTCAATCCATTCCAGGATGTCTAGAACCACAATATTTACGTTTTTAAACATAATACTTAGAGTGGTCACCCCTCCTCCTCTCAGACACGGTCTTGTCTCTCATAATAATTAAGTGATTACTTCCTGCTCCTTGTCCCAGGGGAAACCACCCCATCATATAAATGAAATAAAAAAAAATAATAATTATGAAAAGTTTAGAATATTGCTCTTTGTTATTAATTTGGCCAAAAGTCCTTCAACACAATATACCTCTGAGGGTGATAATGCCCCCTAAAATACCCATCATATTCATGGCCCTGTTCTTTTTTGTTTCACATACACCATTTTAATGAAACTGGCACTTGATGGCCTGTCATTTTTGCATCGCTTTTGCCCCGTATCTTGAGCTAGTGTCATAATTATACCAATTTGTGCTTCAAACAATCAAATTTTGCTGATGAACACGCTATTTGTATTAAGAAAACTTAGTCTTATTATCACGTAAAATAAATTACTGTAATCTTGTAGTATTTGATGTATGTTTTTTTTTTAGTTATACCTAGTTCTGTTTAAAATAATCAGATCTTGTCGATGACTAGGCTATGAGATTCGGAAAAATCAGGTTTTATTATCAGGCGTAATCTAATTTACTTTAAAGTCGATTTACCTTGGCCATCTTGCAGTATTTGATTTATGTTTGTTTTTTTCGTAGTTTGTTTTTCTGGTTATCCATGTTTTTCTGTTTAGACTGTTTTATATCTCACTTTCTTAAATTTCTATCTCCTCTCCGCTCATTGTAGTAACATCTTCAATTTCTAAAACTAATAACTGTATTTACGGACCACCTATGCTTAAAAACTAACAAATTTAAAATCAGTTCCATATGAATTAATCGTGAAATTTGAGCCACTCTAGTTTAATAGAAAGAGTTAATTTAATAATATAGATTTATTAATTTAATAATACAATTTAAAAGAAATTTGAGATTTAATTTTGAGGCATTCTGCAACCTACTACGATTATTAAACATCTGCTCGGCCGTTCTCTAGAGTGTCGTAGCCCATCCCCCTCCCTCCATGGTGGCACTAAAATTACAATAACTCAATGAAAATATTTTTTGAAAACAAAAACTGTTTAAAACAAACAAATTATTATCTCCAAAAACTCCCTCTTTACCTTAAATTCCCCTCTTTTCAATTTATTCGCAGCTATCATAAATCCACTCAAATTAAAAACCATGTCTTCAAATCATTTTATACAAATAAAAAACTTTAACGATTAGACGTTGTTTTTCGATTTCGATTTTATATAGTTCACTCAACTGTTTACACATAACCCTTTCCAGCTGCTAAAAAAAAGAAAAAAAAACTGAAATTGAACAAAACCTGCCAAAAAACAAGAGGTTTAAAACTATTTCCAAATTATCATCATTTAGGGAAAGTCTTGTGTTCAAAAATTGTTTTAAAAAAATTAATTGAGTGAAACTCTTGGCCGATCTTTTTTCTACAAAAAAAGGAAAAAAATGCATCCGCAAAAATAATAATGAAGGCTAGAGGTAATTGACAATCATCAAGTCATTCTAAATGAGGACGGACTTGAATAAAATAATAATTCAGCAATCAAGCTCCCATCTAAACATCAATATCAATTCAAAACTTAAAAAAAAAATGAAGAACCAAATTCCCCAACATCCATTCTTAAAACTAAATGTAAAATTTCCTAATAGTTAAATCAAATAAAATTAAATTTGTCAATAATTAAATCACAGGACAACCTCTCCTTAAATCTCTGGTTATTTCTGTGCTTATTTCTTCCCCACGCTATCGTTGTCTTTGCTAGAACATTGCCTTACACCTAAACTGACAAATAACTGACAACAGAAAAAAAGGAACAAAAAAAAACAAACAAATAAATACAATTTTTTGTTGTTTGTTATTTATTCTCTCTATTGTATTAGTTGCCGTTTTCTTTAGATGATTTTTTTTTTTATTATTATTTCTTTTTCCTTAATTTTTTTTTGTCGTCTAAAAAGACTCCCTGTCGTGGAGTAAAAATATTTGTATTTTTCTTAATTGTTTAAAGTTGTGTTGTTGTTGTTGTTTTTTGTTCTACTGCTTTATTTAAATTAAAACCGTTTTTTTGCCTTTAATTTTTTCTAATCATTTATTCTATTATTCTCAGCCATCTTAGTAGTATTTGGAAACTGTCTTGTAATGTATTAGCTTCTTTTATTTTTGACAGGGTGATTCATTTCTTCAGTTTCACAAAACATCTTCCCAGGGGACATCTCCAGAGTATTTTTGACTGGGGACCATCGAGGCTTTGGATTCATTCCTGAAAGCTTGACTCATTTTTTATTACTTTCAGTTGCTTTTACTTTTCACTTTTACTTTTCACTTCCACTTTTTACTTTTACTTCACTTTTACTTTTCAACTACTTTCCAAGACAGACAAAAGCATCGCATCTAGAATTTTACAAAATAGGCCTACCATTATAAGATTCATGGAATTTTAGTGTTTTTTTTTATGTAATATTTTAGTCTCTTTTATTTTTTTAGAGAGTGATTCATTTCTTGCCGTTCAAGTTTTTCCTCTCAAATTCATTTCTTTTTAGCTTGAAGGGAGCAGTTCTTTTTATTACTATTATACTAATTGGAACTGGATGGGCATTTGTGAAGCATATCCTGTCAGAAAGGGATAAGAAGCTATTTATGCTTGTAATTCCTGTTCAGGTTCGTCTTTCCCTTTATCTATCTATCTTTCTATCTATTTATCTGTCTATTTTTTATCTATCTTTCTATCTATTTATATGTTTATTTTTCTATTTGTTATCTATCTATCTTTTTATTTTTAATCTATCTTTCTACCTATCTATCTAGCTTTCTATTTTTTGACAGAAAAAATATAAATACGACAAAGGGGTCTATGGCCAGTAAATGAATACGAAGAAAAAAAAACGAATATTTTGCCCGTATCAAACAAGGTGTCTTCAGCGTAAACAAAGATATAAGCTAAAACTGAAAAATATACATAAAACTAAATTAGGTCTTTTATTTTAATTTTTTATCTTATCTTAGATACTTTCGGAGACCACACTGCCTTTCCATGACGATAAATAAAAGTTCAAATAGGGATAAAATCCTTTTAATAGACAGTTTTACTACTGATGACAGTCACTACATATGTGACCGTAATATCTGGTACTTTTTGTTAGTTTCTGTCACTGTTATCATCATCACTGTCTATTAAAAGGGTTTTATCCCTATTTGATCATTTATTTATTATCTTATCTTTCTTCGTCGAAAGTTTCAGGAATTTAACCGAGCTACAATCTTGTAAGTCGCCTTTAGGACCGACATACATAGATAGATAGATTGATTAATTTTCCGTACAATAGTATAATAATTACACAACAATCTACAAATCCCCACGAAGGCTCCATGGACTGTTGGAAGGGGATTATGAAACAGATCTCATAACATTAAACATTTAACATGTAACGCATTTGCTTCACAAAAATGAAAAAAAAGGAAACAGAGTTGATTAAATAAGCTTTATCAAACCTCAATAAGTCATAAATCTGTAAATACAAAAAAAAAATGAATAACACTATATACGTCAAAGAAAAATTAATCATATGGAAACAAAATTTTTTTTACAAGTTTTTTGAAGGTGCCAAACATGTGGCATTCTTGAACCGAATTCCATATCAAATGACAGGCAACAAAAGGATTAAAATGGGATTTTATTGTTGGTGTATGTGAAATTTGGATATTTAGAGAACTACGGAGTTGATAATTTGATTGATCAGATACAAAAGAAGACGTAAATCTAAGGGACCTCTACATGGAATATCACCATGGAGCTGAAGAAAAGTGAGAGACGCACAGGAAGGAATATAAAGTTTTTGAATATCGAGTAACGGTTTTGTTGCCGAACGATTTACATCCTGGATAAGATTTATAGCTTTATTGTAAGTGTTCGAAAGCGGTTTGAGAAAAGAAGGAAAAATAGACATCCTAAATTCACTAGGTTCCCCTTTATTAAAATCATAATTTTTAGTATCGTATTTTGAACTTTGTTACCACCCTATTTCAAAAACTCATTTTACACATTGACAAAGCCTGAAGCCTTATTAATTTTTGGTCCTTTTTAATTTCTTTTTTTTCCTTTTTTTTAATTTCTTTCTTTTTTTTAAACACCTGGTTTCTGTTGTTTCTTTTTCTTTAGTAATTTTGCTATGACTAAATAAATTCTCCTTCACTTCCAAATTGTCGAAAAATCTATTATTTTCTTCTATTTCACTTCCTACGACTTATCTTGGTTTAACACAATCTTAAGATTTTCTCCCCGCCTCTTTTTAAAACTTTCTATTTCACTAATCGAGCTTCCGTTCCTGTCTTTACCTGGGACTAGTCCACACAAATTACTTCCTCTTGTTTTCTTAAAATGCCGTCATAGTAGCTTATTACTATGTCGCCGGTTTGCATCTTCCAGACCCTCAGCAATTTTAGCCATGTTCTGCCTTACACATCCCCTAGTTCACATTTTAATACCCTCTCCATTTTCCCTACTCTACTCGTATTCTTGTAAGATCATTCACTCAGAACTTCTTGTACCAGCCTCTTTTTCTATCTTACCAAGCTTAGAGCTTTCCCGCTTTTCTTTTAGAATCATCGTTAGCACCTCATTGCTATAAATTCCTTAATCTTACTGTTTTTGTATCATTTCCGACAAATTTATCCCTAATTGAGACCCTGTTCCTGTTGCTAACTTGGACAAGTCCAGACTAACTAGATCCTATCAATTTCTGGATGTACAAAAATCGTTCAGTATCAATTAGTACAAAACTGTACATATCAATATCAATGCAACTACTACTACTTCTATTAACAAACCACTGCAGCACCAAGCCACTTTAGAAACTTCTACTAACAAACCACCGCAGCACCAAGCCACTTTAGAAACTTCTACTAACAAACCACTGCAGCACCAAGCTACTTTAGAAACTTCTACTAACAAAACCACTGCAGCACCAAGCAACTTTAGAAACTTCTACTAACAAACCACTGCAGCACCAAGCTACTTTAGAAACTTCTACTAACAAAACCACCGCAGCACCAAGCCACTTTAGAAACTTCTACTAACAAACCACCGCAGCACCAAGCCACTTTAGAAACTTCTACTAACAAACCACTGCAGCACCAAGCTACTTTAGAAACTTCTACTAACAAAACCACTGCAGCACCAAGCAACTTTAGAAACTTCTACTAACAAACCACTGCAGTACCAAGCTACTTTAGAAACTTCTACTAACAAACCACTGCAGCACTAAGCCACTTTAGAACAACACAGCTGCGTATACTAGTCCTCCATACCGACCTATACAAAGCTATCCTCTTTACCCCCTTCCAACAAGTCCCAATTTCCTGTAAACACTTGCGATCCCAATCGGTGACGACCTGATTTTCGTCTGTCCCTAGATGGATGGCTGAAAAGGACTAACTTTGGAAGTCCTTCATCCGCAAAACGTGTCCTAGCCATCTCAACCCTATCAATAAAACAATACTTATAAACTATTTATAAGTTTATCTGTCTTACCATCTTATGGGTACCTTCTTAACTTTTGACTAGACTATTATGCCTGCAATTTCTAGCAGTTTATTGCTATTGTTGTTTTCCGCTCCAATATCAAATTCAGTAGTATATTGAACATAACCGGTGACATGGTCAAGACACTAAATTTGCCCCCCTTCCCCCCACCCTTTTACCCGGTCAGAAGCACTTGCAGTAAAATAACGAATTACTCGGTGCGGCTGCATATTACTGATACTCGACAATTTTATCCATACCCTCAATTTCTCATCTGTCAATGTCAATCATCTGTCAATCATCAATGTCAATCAGATGTCAATGTCAATTTCACATCTTATATAACGAATTACTCGAATAAATAACGAATTACTCGGTGCGGCTGCATATTACAGATACTCGATAATTTTATCCATATCCTCAATTTCACATCTTATTGATTCATATTTTGATGTTTTCTTTATTACCCAGAAACTTCTTATGGAAAACACTTCTCTTTTCTAAAGCTTTTGCGCTACTATTCCTTGCTATTTTTGTAAAATTATTCCATCCATATTCTATGTTGTCAATTCCAAATTCTCGAGTTTTAATTTAGTTGTTCCTGGAAAGTTCCTCTCAAATCCTCATCCTGGGGTCTATCGACATCATAACTACCCGGGAGATAGATAGCCTTCCGAAATTTCAGCTTTAAATTATCCCTAGACACTACTGGATGGGGATCTTATCTACGACGTCAACAATGGCACTCTCATATACCTTAGCGTCTTGTATCGATCTTGGTTGTAGCATAATCAATAAAGTTAGCCGTCTTACCATCTTCCGAGTATATTGTTAATTTTTCAGCCATTTTATGACCAAATACGGCATTGACTATAGCAATATTTTTGTACCGATAAATTGTAGCAATTTAATACCACTGCTATTTTCTGATCTAAAATGGTATAGCCTAAGTTGGGGTACTTTATATCCTAATTTGCACCAACATAGGCTTTAAATTTCCGTAATGAAAATAGCCTATTCGGTTCTAATGGATTTTTTTTTGCTACTTTGACTGATCTTGTTCAATTTTTATGCATAATTTTGTATATTGTTAACACCTTCCCGACCTAAACGAGGCTTAGAAGCTTCCTTGTTCATTATGAGTTCTACTCCGTGCCTACATACCCAATCCTTCCTACCTGAATGAATATTGTATAACCCAATTTTCATGACAAAAAAATCCCTGGGAAATGTTTTTTTCAAGCTTATAATAAGACCAATAATAAAACGTCTTGATTTGTCAGTCGAAAATGTCAGTATGATATTTGTCTTTCGACGTTATAATGTTCCTTGTCGCAATTTTCAATCTATTTAAATCATTGGTATTGTTATAGCCTCACGATGTGTATGCGTTCTATCAGTGCTGAAGCTGGCTTACAACCGGAAAGCGAGAAGTCCTCCGTACCCTCGGTTGTATGGAGGCGTTGTATAGATTTAGGCCCATCTTGTTCACTACATGGCTCTGACCAGTCGAAGACGTAGTGTCAGCAAGAGTTGATCTGTTGCGCAACTAATCACAGACTTATAACCTCTGATTCATGAAATATCAATGTCTGTAAGGTTATACCGGGATAAGTAGACAAGCTATAGTAAGTAACATAAAAGGTAGAAATCGAGAATACCAAAAAAGCACACGAAACAAAACAAAAACAGAGTAAATGTATTATTGCTACCACTACAAGTCACTGCAGCACCAAGCCGCCTGAGGTCAACACAGCTGTGTACGCTCCTTCTCCACCCCTCTTCCTATCCCTTTGCAGGACGACCTGATTTTTGTGTTGGCCCTAGATAAATGACCGGCAAGAATGATCTTTGGCAATCTGTCATTCTTCACTCGCAAAACCCGTTTTAGCCGTCTCCAACTTACTTTTATTATAGCCCTAGAAAGTGTGATAGAACCACACTATTCGCACAGCTTGTGGTTTTGCATTCGGTCAGTTAAATGGGCATCCAGACCGCTCATTGTTTTAAATCCAGTACAGTGTTGTGTCGTTTACTAGACTCATATTCTTCTTATGGGTGCAACTCCTCCTGGTATCTCTACAACACTATTTGCAGTGATGGTTCGTGTTAGGCAAAATCGTGACCTCTCTCCCCTCCCCCCCTTTCTGATGCCGCTATGAAGCCGTGTAGGCAAGATTTTGCTTCCAGAATTTGGGACAGAAAAAGAAGAGTGTGATGGGGTGGACACGTATAACTATTTCACAACACTGGAACAGCTCCAGTCGCTCCTTATCGGCCCATTTTGCCTGGAAAATACGACTCCTCATTGCTACACTGCTTTAAATAGTAGCAGTGGTCGAATAGTGTTGGTTTTTTGTGCTTATGTTATTCCTCTGATTTGATTTTGCATTTCTAATAATACTTATTAATAATTTCTAATAATACTGATTGAATTCTGAACCCTTTTTTCAGTTTTTTAGAACTATTTTAGTCTATTCTGCACCAACTAGGCCTAGGTAGGTTCGGAAACTTCTTTACAGGCTAAATAGGCTATTCTAGCCTGGTGTATAGGCCTACTTTAACATAATTCTGCTGTCTATACCCTTTCTGACATTTCAAAGTACCTGAATAGAGAAGTGAGTAGCCCCTTGGTATATGCAAAAATAGAAACTAAATTGCCAAACATGTCGGTAATTCCTTTTTTTTAGACTAGCGCCAATTTCTGCTCTCTGAAAGAGTTTCTTTGTCATTCTGTCCCAGGTTCTGCTCCCATTTCCTTTTGATATGCACCTTGATTTTCTGCTTTCTTTCAGATCCTGGCGAACGTGGCGTACATAATCACCGAAGAATCAGAACAGGGTAATGTTGGTCACATGACCTGGTCTGAAATGTTTATTCTTCTGGATCTTGTTTGCTGTGGTGCTATTCTCTTTCCAGTCGTATGGTAAGTTTTCATTTTCAGGCAAATACTTAAACGCTGTCTCATTTTCAATGTGGTGTAAGACATCATGGGAAGGTTGAATAGTAAAATAATCAAACGGACATTTGATCACAGACACAGCTAGATATAGGTACTTGTACGCATGTTACTTACTGTCAAAACACTGGCTTCACTAGATCCTTTGTCGCCTTTCTTCGGAAATTGACTGCAGTGTTAGCGCTCCTTTAACAAAACCCTGGCTACTGCAATTTCAATGTTTCTGCTGTTTCGGAAACGTCTTATGTTAACTGTTAAGGCCCATAAGACAAAACGTTTTGAAACCGTCATGAGAGTTGAAACACCCACTTCACCACTTTCAGGTGAAATTACCCACTACTCGCTTGAAATTTGTTGGAATTAATTAAGTAAGTAATTAAGTAAGTTGCGGATCTTTCAATAAGACTTTTCTGATACCGTCCTAGTCGCGTGGTTAGCACGCTATACTTGAAATTCTTCATCTGAGTTCTGGTGTCGCGAGTTCTGGTGTCTAGTGTCTGGTGTCGAGTTCTGGTGTCGCTGGTTATTTAATCTGAAACGGGGGTCATTTGCCTGACTCTGCTCAGCGGTGCCAGAGTTGAATCAGCTCTAAACGCGTACTTGCAGAAATCTGGGAAGGTAAACAGGAAGGGTGCTCGAAAACATAGGATAGCTGGCCCCCAGGCCCCCATTGCGCTCCCCTGCTGAAGGGCCATGAAACGGAGATCAGCACCGCCGGTAAGTACTGTAAATTCATGTGCCTTATTGTTTACATTTTTTTTTACCTAGTCTGATAAAGATGATTTTTTGGTAATTTCTTAGACCAGGCTCTCTTTACATTTGATTGAAATGAATTGAAAATATTGAAAGACATATTACTCTGTCTTTCAGGACAGAGTAATAAGATAGCTCATTGTCTTATTTCCATGTTTCGATATTATGAGGGTTGAAATTTATCGATGCTGATTTGCGGTAGTTTCACGCTTGGTAGATTATTTGATTCTATTTTTGTTCATTTTGGTTTGGTGGAGTTCTTTACTTTTTTTTATATTGACATAGTCTTTTTCAGGGAGATTAAACTCTTAATAAGACAGAGAATTTTAAAATAAGACAAAGTAAGGACAGTTTTTGTTAAGACATTGCGAAGATTGCTTTCAGGACAGAGTAATAAGATAGCTCATTGTCTTATTTCCATGTTTCGATATTTTCATTTTATTTTTAATTATGAAGCCGGCTTTTTACAGCATAATATAATCTTGATCCATAGCGTATTGTCATTGTTGCTGCTATTTAATATACGTTGGAACTGTTGTCTAGTGCTGCTGATCTAGTGCTGACCTAGCGGACTGCTGTCTGGTGCTAGTGCTGAACGTAAATGCAGAATTTATTTTTGAGGGTTGAAATTCCTGGCAAAGAGAAGTGCGGCTCGAGCAGCTTGGAAAAAAATAGCCGGTTAAAACCAAAATTTAAAATTTGTTAAATTTAAATTTAAAAATTAAGAATTTTTAAATTTAAAACTTAAAAACAAAATTATACAGTTGATAGTTTTACATTTGCTTTTTATAATGTAAGTGACTTTAAATAGGAATATTAGGAAAATAATAACGTAGCTGAGAGGAGGAGTTTTAACCATTTTTTGATGTTTATTCTGTTAGGGAATATGATGAAAGAGAGGCTATTCGAAGATAACTTTACACCTAATTTCCACCTAACATCTGAATTTCAAATACTAGGTGAGGTGGAAAACGTCGTGTTCTACTGCAGGTACGATTAAGTAAGCACGCGAAGAAAACAGTTAAGGAACACAAGGGGTAAATCCCCCTGACTATGGGATTTCAGAGTTAAAGCCTTCAGTAAAGTTAAAGCCTTGGGATTTCAGTAGAGTTAAAGCCTTGGGATTTCAGCCTTCAGTAAAGTGCCAATATTTATTTCAGTAAAGTGCAAATTTTGTTCTGGCCTTGGGAAGGCATAGGGGTTTTGAGCCCAACTTATGTTAATTTCTGCTCATTTTGAGTTTGACTCGGTTATTTATTGTAATTTCTGTTCGTTTTGGGTTTCATTTATTTATCGATGCTGATTTGTGGTAGTTTCACGCTTGGCAGATCATTTGATTTTATTTTTTGCTCATTTTTGGTTTAATGGAGTTCTTTACTTTTCTTTGAAAAAATTATTTTGTGAAAAAAGTTTTTTTTAATTAATATAAATATAGGATCAATTAAATTAGGTAATTTAATTTATTTTAACTGACTCGTGTATATTTACGAATAAATTTGTGCTTAAAGTGTCAGCAAAATTGGACCATGGGAAGTGAATGAAATATTATATGCGATGGTCTGGTGAAAAGGTCAGATGAAACAGTGTTCTACTTCAGCTCTATTGGTCCTATTCACCTTGTTCACATTATTGCCTAAAAGTGGAAGGCCATTATCGCCTTTACTCCCCAATTACGGCAAGCTGCAACATCAGTCAATACGGGGTTTTAGTGTCAAATTACACTAGCAAAAGTAATAGATTATGCATTATTGGCCAACTAGGGTATAGCTTGTGGAATAATTGTTAGTTTAGAAAAACGTCCATTTACGCCCCTCTCGTTCTTACAGGTCCATACGACATCTTCAGGAAGCCTCACAGACAGACGGTAAAGCAGCTATGAATCTCGAAAAATTGAAGCTGTTTAGACACTTCTATATCATGGTTGTATGCTATATCTATTTCACGAGGATTATTGTCTATCTACTCAAGGTTGGTTAGGCCATCGCAATTTAGTTATATTTTTACTTCTTTCTGGGTACATATTCAGAGATAGTAAGTGCATAGCAGGGGTGTAATTTGCTATAGGGCAGAGAGGGTAACTGCCCCTCCCAGACCTCAGTCTGCCCCCCCCCCCCTCTCAGACACCAATTTGTCCCCCAAGCTAAAATTTAGTCTTCAAAAATTTTGTCTAAACTAAGATAAGCCTGCATAATTCAGGCATCCACCGGAAAACCGGAACGGGTCAGTTTTCTTTAGTACGTCTTTACCTTTTTTGTTACTATATGGCTCATTTTTCAGTTTTCACTATCATTTTGACTTGATTCTGTAAAATTGGCTCCACCTTTGCCCCCTCCATAATTTCGACGAAATTACGCCACTGGTGCATAGTAGGTTGACAAGTATATACTGACCGTTCCACTTCTTAACTTTTTTATCTCTTCTTCACTTCTCTTCTCTTTTATCCTTTTCTATTCACAAGGACTATTGTCTATCTATTGAAGATTGGCTCTTACTTTTATCCTAATTTCAATGTTAGTTTTCGTTAGTTGCATTATATTTATGTTGACTTTTAACTAATGTATTTTTAATAAGTTTTATTATTAATTAGCTTAATCTAACTCTTGGAAATCTATCCCAGGATGTTCAATTGAAGGAGTTTTAATTTTAGAGGGGGAAGGGGGTCAGAAAGATCAATTTTAAAAAATCAAAAATTTTTCCTTTTTCGCTGCAATTCTACGAAAAAATGACAACTAAATCGTAAGGTAAATAGGACACTCCTAGTCTAGGACATTACTAAGACTGAGTCATGCATGAAATTCTAAAATTGCTTCTTTAAGACTATGTCTCTTAAAAATACAATTTTAAGGGAAGTGCATTTCTTTTTGTAAGTCAAGGAATGATCAAAGCTAAAGTTGTGATGAGTGGCTTCAAACAGTCACGATCTGTTTCTTTCGTTGATTGCCGAAAAGCTACTTTTTTTTCTTGTTTTTCTTTTTTTTTTATTCCTATATTCACGGAACCAGATACTTAAAAGTATCTGATATGCCGCTATTCAATTACCTCGTTTTCAACCTCGAGGTTTTAAAGGTCTGTTGAACCTGCTTTTGAAGGAGTCAACAGAGGGATTTGCAGGAATAACATCCAAAGGAAGATTGATCCAGATAAAAGTGCAGCGCCGGATTAAGCTCTTCCTCAAGTACTCTCTTCTTGGCGTGTCCTCCTTTAGATAATTGAACCGAGCTGTGTGCATTGGCGTGTGCCTTTTAGGACAAGGGGAGGACAACGGGAGGTACAATACGAGAGAGCACATCTGAGGGAGGCGAATTCATGTATTTGTAGAAAACAGCCATCGGCGCTACATCAAACCTTTACAACATTTAATATTCAATTATAAATTAAATTTTATTTTAAGCAGGGGACTCTAAGGGTTGCTTCTTAAAGGTTATGCCTCTTAAAGATATATTTTTTCTTTCTTTTGTTGGGGGGTGGCGTCCTTGTCTATATAAATTGAAGAATAATCATAGTCAGAGGAGGAGTCAAACCGCCACGATTTACATTATGATGGTGATTGATGTAATTAAAGGGTGTTGATTTAATAATATTTGTTTATTTTCATATCTCGATAAGAAAACTACACCCCCCACTGGTCAATAATGATGCAGATTATTCGCCATAACATAAGCAGATCCAGGCCATAAAAGTAATTGTATTATTTGAAACGTTCCACAGGAACGAGTAGTGCAAGTTCATGCCAGTAATAAAATGCATAAAATAAAGTGTTACTTTTTATTGGTTTTATTCCTTTATTGAATAAAAATCAAATTGAATATATATAAAATTGAATAAAAATAAAATTGAATTAAAATAAAATCGAATAAAAATAAAATTGAATTGATATAAAATTGAATTAATATGAAATTGAATAAAAATAAAATTGAAGTAATATAAAATTGAATAAAAATAGAATTGAATTAATATAAAATTGACCAAAAAATAAATTGAATTAATATAAAACTGAAAAAAAATGAATTAATATGAGATTGAATAAAAATAAAATTGAATAAATATTACGTAGATAATTTCGGAGACCACACTGCCTTTCCATGACGATAAATAAAAGTTCAAATAGGGATAAAATCCTTTTAATAGACAGTGATGATAGAAATTCACAAAAATACCAGATATTTCGGTCACATATACAGTGACCGTCATCAGTAGTAAAACTACCGAAATATCTGGTATTTTTGTGAATTTCTATCATCACTGTCTATTAAAAGGATTTTATCCCTATTTGAACTTTTATTTATTGAATAAATATTAAATTGAATAAAAATAAAATTAAATAAATATAAAATTGAATAAAAATAAAGTTATTTATCTTTTCGTGGTAGCAAAATTTGCAACCACTGATTAAAGATTAATGTCTACTATGACAGAAATAGCTTACAGATTAGTAGATATTTCCTAGCCAGGTATGAGCAAGGCCGTACCGAGAATTTTTTTCGGAGGGGGTTTTATTCAAAGATTTTATTCGGGGGGGGGGGAGAGTTACACAAAAAAAAACTAATAAAATGTATACAAAATTTGTTTATATCCTTTTTTGTTACGTTTTTAAGAGTCGAACAAACGTTTGGGGGAGGGGGTCAAACCCCGCTAAATCCCCCCCCCCTCTGTGTACGAGTTTGGGTATGAGTAGAAAACATAGTTCTGGGTCCCCACCGAAATCTCCAAATCTCTTTTGTTTTCTATATATTTAATGCTCCTTTGTTCGGACCCCCTCCCCCTCCAAAAAATCCTAAGAATATGCCTTCATCTTTAGGCCTGCAAACAACAAAGAAGGGGTCTGAGCTTTGGCCCAGACCCCTTTATTTGTTTCCTTCTTCCAGGATACATTCTTGTGTACGTCTCTGCATCTACCCCAAAGGTATTTGATTGGCTTTTCTATATCGCTTTAACGTTTGGGATTCATTTGATATCTGGAATCTGAGTTGCCGTTCTTTGGACATTTTTTATGTTCCTAAGATTTTATTCCAGTTTCTGGGATCCTAAAAAAAGTATTATGGAACATTACTTTCGAAATGTATGTTAAGTATATTATTGTTATTGAATATATTGGAGTTTTTCTTCAAACCTTGGGGTATTTCGCAAGTTTATCTAGGGACAGTATATTATTCACAGTGGCAACCAGTGTATTATTCACAGTGGCAACACTATCTGAAGCTGTAATAGTACTTTTTTTCTATCCAGTAACTATAAAAAACTTCAATATTGATAATAATTTTCCTGATATCTTTCACGAGTTTTCCATCCGATGGAACTCTGCTTGTATGACAATAAATGTGGCTTTATGGGAAAAAAAATGGTAACAAATTCTAAAAGCGTGGCATAATCATGTAAACAAAATCTTGACCGTATTTATGTCTTAGGCATAAAAATTGATAGTCAATTAGAAAGCAATTGCTTTCTAATTAGCGAACAATAAATTAGAAATTTTAGAAGAAAGACATACCGCTGCTGTATCTGTGTATTCATAGATCAGTGGCACATGATAGATGACTTTAACTGAAATTTTGATTTTTGCGGTTTTATTGGAAATCCAAATTTCTTGTTGAAATTTCAAAAATAAATCCCCGGCCCTGGGCCCTCGAATCATGCAGATTGAAAATTGGGTATAAGCTTAGAGGACTCTCTGGAAAAAAGGAAACATGATAAGAAAACAATTCTTACTTCATAATATGCAGAATAATGATAGTTACCACATTTTGCATGCAACCAACCTTATTACTTATTTCTGGTTTTTTTCCACTTTATCTAAGAAATTTGTCAATTTTTTGTAATAACTATTGTTTAATTTTGAAAAGTCTTCTAAATGCTGCATTGTCAACTCAAGATTCTGGCCATTTTTTTTTAACAGAGCGCTATCTAGATTTTTTCATAGAAGTGTCTTTAGTCAATAGAATTTTTTCATGAATTTTGTGTTAACGCCACTGCAATTTCTTTAGCGTCCTCTAAAAACAAAATTTTGGAAAGGGTGCTTGGTTTCAGGGATGATTCAGAACTGAAGAAAAGCTATTGAAAAAATTATAAATATATTAGAAAAATTGGAAAACACTAAAATAAATGAAGATAAAGGTTAGATGCATTCATCTAAACATATTCATAAAAAAAATGGACCGCTGTAGTAGAATGTTCTATGCATAAACATATCTAGTGTTGTTATTTGTATTGAGTCATTTAACCATCAGGGCGTGGAATGTACCCGTCAAAAATAATTTATATGAAATGGTGCCTGTGATATAACAAACACTGTTGATAAAAACGCCTTATAAAAACTAGAAAGAACGCATGTATTGTTCACAGTTTTTCAAAAGGGGACAGGGAACTAAAAATTTAAAAAGGGGACAGGGGACAAGGGGACAGTTTTTCAAAAGGGGACAGGGAACTAAAAATTTAAAAAGGGGACAGGGGACAGGGGACAAGGGGACAGTTTTTCAAAAGGGGACAGGGAACTAACAGTAATAATTGTTAGAAGAGAGATTTTGTAAGCAACAGAACCGTATGATCGTCTTGACGTGAACCTTCCTCTATCTAAAAATCACGAAGATTGGTGTTTAATCTTGTTTAGTAACGCCTAATTCTGACAATACCACAACATCTTTTGGTATAAACGGTAGGCCTAGTTTATGGTAATATCAAACTGCTAGAATGTTACTTCTTGTGACAATAAAGCGATTATAACGGCGTCTTATTCATTATTTCTCTGGCGCTTTTTTGCTTTTATCAAATTCATTTCTTCTTAGGCCTTTAGAACTAAAACATTTTGGCAAAAATCTCTCCAAAGCCCTTCCATTTATCCCTCAAGCTGGTGGAACGATAGACTTATTTTTCACACTTAAGAACAACACCCTTAGTGCAAAGGAAGTGCAGATTATTTTTTTCACATTGCAACTTTAACAGTTTGAGAGCCAAGTCCTGAGCAAAGAATATGGGTTACTTATAAGAGCGGAAACTGGAGCTTGTGCCAACCAAAAAACCTTCAACGCTGTCTAATGTTTTTCGTTTCTCGGAATTTTCTAGTATAATAATAAGATGAAATTATTACAATGAGCGAAAATGGCAAGATTACCTTTAAAGTAAGTGTCTGATATTAGCTTTGAGAAAAATACAATTCAGAAGCTTGAAAAAATGCCAAGAAATTTCAGACGCTAGATGCTGTTTTTTTTTTTTTTTTTTTTTTTTTTTTTTTTTTTTTTTGACATGTTTTTCAGTTTGCACTCTTACAAGTTGCCCGTAGTTTTCGATCCTAAGTGCAAAATTAAAATAAATTGATAAAAATGTCATAAGATTATGTCATAAGAATAAATGTCATAAGATTCCAGTGTTTTATCAACAAAGTACAGCTTTAATAGTTTTGTCACGAATAAGAAGGCCTAATCCTCGACTGTGAAGGAAGAGAATAGTGTTTTGTCTTCTGAGTCCTCTTTTACGCTTTCATATTACTAAAAAGGCTTTAATAGTTTTATTTATCCGAAAAACAAGCCTACTGTTGGTATACTCGTCTTCTTGAATAATTCAAAAAATTATGTCAGTTTTCTTAGATGGTGTTGATACTCCATTTTTTGGAGACAACTGATTTAGACATCTTTTTTCAGAAACGTTATTTTTTTTTTTTTTTTTTTTTTTTTTTTTTTTTTTTAGATTACTGTGCCGTTTCAGTACACATGGTTGGACGAGCTTTTTTTCGAAGTGGCGACCTTTACTTTTTTCGTTTTCACTGGTTATATTTTCCGTCCGGCGCTAAATAATCCATACTTTCTTATGGCAGAAGATGATGAAGAAGAATGTTTCAATTTGGAAGAAGTGTAAGTCTAAATACATTTAAAAGATAGGTTTAGGTCTAACCTGGCAAAATAAACTGGTCCACAAAATCTGATTAATTTATGTGCGTAAACATTTTTACGCACATAAATTACGCACATTGTGCGTAAAAATACGCACAATGTGCGTAATTTATGTGCGTGAAATTTTTTTTAAATTTTTGTGTTTGAAAGATCCTTTTAGGGCTTGACGTAAGGCCATCCAAAAATAAATAAAAACTATTCTTGTACGGTTTTTATGGTAAATATTTAGTATGTCGTCTTTCCGGGGTGGATCTAGAACAAAATCTTGGGGGTGGGGCCAATGTGATAAGGGCGCAAATAATCAAAATCTCGGGGGCCCACTCTGACAAGGGTGCCAATAATTGACGCAATCGACAAATTTATTTTAAAAAAGAATAAAAAATAGAAAATAACAAGAAATGAGGGCGCTAGAAAAAATCTTGGTGGGGCCTGAGATCCCCCTCCCCCCTGGATCTGCCAGTGTCTTTTTGGACTTCTGGAGCGTTAACGTTCAAAGCTACTCTTGATCGCTGTTGTCTCCGTGGCTACCAATATTTTTATCTTAGATCGAAGACTTATCTTTTTATTCTTCTAGGCCTTTTTTTCAACTCGAAAAAAAAACATTAGTGACTGTGAACCACTAATGTGTCCATGTGTGTGTCCATGCCGCATCTCTTAGCTTTTCATACTTATCATCATACGTATACGTATCATCAATAAGTATCATCAAGTATGTCAATCCAACAGAAATCAGGTTAATCTCTATAATCACTACGGTCACTCTTGTCACAAGATAATATCTAAAAAAAAAACATTTTTTTTAACTGAAAGTAAGGAGCGACATTAAAACTTGAAACGAACAGAAGTTATTCCGCATATGAAAGGGGCTGTCCCCTCCTCAGCGCTCCGCTCTATACGCTAAAGTTTTTTATTGCTTTAAAAAGTAGAGTTGTAACAAAGAGTCAAACTCGAACGTAAAGAGCGAGGCGTTGAGGAGGGGACAGCCCCTTTCATATACGGAATAATTTCTGTTCGTTTCAAGTTTTAATGTCGCTCCTTACTTTCAGTTAAAATAGCTTTTTTTATTTAATTTCTGAACGTTTTTCAACTAATGCATGCTCAAATTTGTCTCGCCGTACATGAAAAATTAAAACGAAATTTGCATGTTAATTTTGGCAGATTTATTCCGTATATGAAGGGTTGCCCTCTCCTCAATATTTTGCTCTTCACGCTAGAGCTGTTAGCACTTTGAAAAATCCTAGCTAAACGGCCCCCGTGTTTCAGTAGCTGTTCTTAAAAAATTGGGACAAACAGTCAAACTTTAGCATAAAGAGCAAGGTAAAGAAGAGGGGACAACCCTTCATATACGGAATAATTTCTGTTCGTTTTGATTTTTAATGTTGCTCCTGACTTTCAGTTAAAAAGATTTTTTTTTCTATTTAATTTCGGTTCGTTTTTCAAATAATGCAGGTAAATCTGGCTCATCCTCCATGAAATATCCCCCCCTCACGGGAAACTTCTCCGTGGAAATTTCATCCAACGTAAAGTGCACTCCCGTCAAATTTCATCCAGACGGTTCCATCCTCGCTGAAGATCTCCCTTCCCCGTAAAATTGCTTGCGGACGATTCAGCCTGAAAAATTCTCCTTAGCATTTTTTATTTTGGAAAATATTTTAATCTCTAATCGATTTCTCGATCACTCCAGAAATGCCCCCTTCCGTGGAAATTATTTCCCGGAAATCAAAACACATGGAAAATGGTCCCCGGATAATTCCCCTGGAACATCCCCTATAGAAATCCACCACAAGCACAAAATCCCCCTCCCCCGAAAAATATCTGTATGCTTCCCAATAACAAATATTATACGTAAACAATGGGCAAATTTCATATTTTACAGGCCTCTCCCCACGGACTGTGGGGGGTCATTTTACACCTAAAGACATAGTTGCTGGATCTTTTAACTATACGGAATAAAATGGCTATCTCAGAATTTTGATCAGATAAATTTTGGGGGAAATGGGCATGGGAGGGGCGCCAGTTGCCCTTCAATCTTTTTGGTCACTTAAAAAGGGCACTAGAGCTTTACAATTTGTTACCACGATTTGTTTGAAAGGTAAATAATTTCTAAGACCATACTGGCTAAGTATGACAAGATTTTTTTTTTAAAGGAACTGAACAAAAAATTCGATATTGAATGACAATTCAAGGTGCTAAATCTGAGTTCATTTTACTTAATGCGCTTTTAAAAGCTAGTCGCTTACCAGGTCTGGTATCATCTGACATTTCGTTAGGTTTTGAGATGTTATATTGCAAACGAGAAAAATTTGAATTAATGAATTCATTATAAATAGGACTCCAGTAGCTCTATAAATTTCTCCAGTATCTCTATTAAGGGCTATTTTTTGTGTATACATTTCTTAATTCCGACTGCCTATCTGAATATTTGTATGAGACCTTTAATGGGGTAATAATGGAGGTGTGCTATTTTTAATTATATTAGCACTAGGTCTAAGCCTCTACTAGATAAATCTTCCCTCGCTTTTTTAATTTTCGAAAAAAATAATTATCCTTACTTTCCATTTCGCATCTTTTTTAATTTTTCTTGAATTTCTTTTGTAAATCCTTTATTCTCTATATTCTTGTAAGACGTATCTCTCAGAAACTTCATATAAATGTTTTTCTCTTCTCCCAAGCAGATAGCATTTCGTTAACCTTTCTAGATGCTTATCTAACTTTCTTCCCTAAGGTATTTTCTGCTGCTTCCCAAGGTATTTTCCTAAAATCATTCCGTCTACGGCAAACCTTTTTTTTTAATTTCTAGCATCGTTACTTTTTTTCTTTGTTGCTAGTAGCGGTCATAAATGTCGCTCGTAAGTGTGCCATTAGGCATTTGTGCTATTTGTTTGGCACCAAACAGTTGCTGAAACCTCCAGTTGAGTGGAGCTGATCCCGCCTTGGTCAATATTTGGTTTTCAGTTTTTGGCGATGCGCTCCAATCAACAAGGGCGGACGTCTTCTCCAAGCAAATCCAGGCGTATTGCTTCTAACTTTCTACATATTCACGGCTGTAAATATTATATTACGACGAGGGGGAGGGGCAACACGTAATAAAATAAATGGCAAGGAGGAAGTTGAACAACTCAAAAAAAACCTAACAAACAAAACCCTGAACAACAATATTTTGCTTGAGAGGAGGTAATCTTCTAATCGTCTAGCCTGCAAAGCTCTTCATATTCACTGTTCTGGTTTGGCAGACTCATGACAGGTCCACTTTGACGCCCCTCTGCGGCCGTGAAGACAGGATTTTCCTCCCGAGGATAGGGATAATGAGTGTAAAGGAACTTATGGGGGAGCGGAAACCCATAACAGCAGAACAGCTCCAGCCTTTAATGTCAAGCCAATCCTCGTCGGGGGGTTTTTGCCAGGGTAGGCTTGTAAAAGAACCTAGTTTACTATTCTGCCAAGTTATTGGTGAAGACGACGCTAGATGGCAAATGATGGTTCTTTTAATTATTTTCATTGATCCCACTTTACCATAGTATTACATATGATCGTTAATTATTGCTTTCATTTATTGTTTATTTCTGTCACTTTTTAAACATCGACTGGAACCGAGGGGTGTCAATTCACAGAAGTGTAGACGGGAGGTATATTTTTTTTTTTTTTTTTTTTTTAATAAATGAGTATAATAAAAAAAGGATTTTTCAAGATCTAGAAGGGGATTTACGTTACAGTCGCATATTATTTTCTTAAATACGGGATTATTCACCCTATAACTCTTACTGAGGTCACATCGCAAAAGTAATATGCTGAGGACTCATTGGACTTTTTGGTGGGGAGGGGGGTGAGGGGAGCAAAGCAGTCTTGCATTCTGTCATATCTTCCAAAAGCCAGGTTTTACATTTCTTTGTTAAGAACGAATCAAAAATCCAGTTAGTCATTTAGACATTTTGGTATACTTCTTAGTTTCCTAATTCATAGTTCTAACGCTCTTAATGTACAACGAGGTTAATATTGCAACAAATTTTCTAAAATCTTTGTAACTCCTGACTACATTTTTTCGTATGTAACTACCGCCAGCTAGTGTTCGTAAATAAACAACAATCAATTTTATACCAAGTTTCTTGTAACAATAATATTGCAGAGCCCAAAACAAAGGGTGTATTGAGAAAATTGAGAAGCATTGAGAAAATTGAGAAGTATTGAGAAAATTGAGAAGTACTGAGAAGCATTGAGAAAATTGAGAAGTACTGAGAAGCATTGAGAAGTATTGAGAAAATTGAGAAGTATTGAGAAGTGTAGAGAAAATTGAGAAGTATTGAGAAAACTGAGAAGTATTGAGAAACATTGAGAAGTATTGAGAAAATTTTTCCCGAAATACATGAAAAGGAGATGCACTAATGGACGGTTTAGTTTTCTAACTCATTTTGAAGCCTCAAAAAATTTTGTCTTTTTGTTTGGGTAACAAAAACCATTCCAGGGTCTGATTGAATATATTTTCAGTTCTAATCTATCGGAAAAAAAGACTTTTTGCACTTTTTGGGGCAAACGTGTTTTTATTTTTAATTTCACTTTTCTATGCATTGGAGCCCCTATAAACCTTATATCTACTATATAAATTTACTGAGGTGTATTTGCTTAAAATTTCATTATCAATATCATAGGCAGCGCTATTGCGCTGCCTTTTTCTTGTTTGAATTAGCATGGAGACACTTTCGCATAATTTCATCACCCGAATCAAGTTCTGGGTCCTGAAGTGTGTTGCTACAGCTATATTCAATTTGTGGGTCCCGTATTACCAAGCTGAGGTCAAACCCACTGCGCCACTGCAGAACACTGCTATCACTGTAATTTGAAATTATCTATCAAAATAAGCTCGTATAGGAAATTGTCTTTGTGTAAAAAAAAAACATTGCCATCTATATTCTGTCTTCTATTGATAGTACTCATGGAACGTTTGTTTAAGGTCATGCATGTTTTAATAAAATATTGCTTTTAAAAATACAAATAAAACATTTTTTGATAGAAAAAAAAATTGTTTTTATTTTCTGTTGTAGATTGATGACTACTGGACTGACTGAAAAAGTCGCCTGTTTATCTAGAAACAAACGTAATAAAAATCAGGTCAGATACAACTTTAAATATCCTCTAATTTTTTTTTTTTAATATCTGCTCTTTTTATCTGTTTTGATACAGCAAATTGTTGACTTTAAATCGACATTTCTACTTATATCAAGATCGATATAATCGACATCGATTGTTGACATTTTCTGTTACAGGTTAACGACCACTGGTCTGACTGAAAAAAGCAAATTGTTGACTTTTAAATGGCTGTTCATTTTCTGTTATAGGTTGACAACTACTGGTCTGACTGAAAATGTGACTCGTTTATCAAGAAACAAAACTAATAAAGATAGCGGCCGATACGAAGAAACTCAATCTCTTGTTCAAAATTCAGAAGACAGCCATGAATTCGATTGATAATACTACTTATATTCTGATAATTAATTTCTAGAGATGCTGTGTAATTTATTGTATAAACTAGTCTCGGCCATAGATTATATAGAACAAAGACTCGACACATGTCAAAACATCGGCACAGTGGGCACACACACGTGGAAGGGGGAGGGGACTTGTAACTTCGAACAGTTTTCCCTAATATCGTACTTGAGAATTTAGAATTTAGAGTATTTAGCCGTTTTATTGTTTCATCAAAAAAAAAGATAAAATATAGGTTTTGTTTTGAATAATAAATTTTCTTATCTCTAAATTTTTTATCTCTAATTTTGTGTTTATAATTACTAATATTTAGTTATCACTTATCTTAAGTAGCGTACACAAGAACGGGGATATTTTATATATTATAATGTCTATTTAACTATTTAAAAAAAAGGGAAAGGTGTGATTTTTTTTTATTCTTATCATATCTTTGACTATATGCAGCTTTTACAATTTGTTTCTCTTAGAAGGGCAATAGTAATGGGGAAGTTAACCAGTGCAAAGAAACTGACAGCCTTTGCTCCCCGTCTCAGATGTCCAGCCATACCATAATTGAAGCAAAAACTCAACGTGTATATTTAAATAGACTATTTAAAATGTTGGTGTTATTGTGGCTCTACAATGTGTGTGCTCATTCTTTTATATAGTTGGTTTGTATTGGCCCGAATATCTCCCTCGCAAAGACGTAGCGTCAATTCTTTTTAAGATAAATATATTCTTTGGTCTCAGTGGAAAATTGAAATGGTTATGATGTCATCATATGTGTGACACATATATATGAACATATGTCATATGAAGGCATACATATTTTTTGGTCTCAGCTGAGAATATTATTATATTGAAATGACTATGATGTTATCCAAACAATAATTAAATGATTTTTATTTCATTTAATTCAGTTTTCATTTTTGTTATTTTATTTCATTTATTTCTGGATCTTTTTCTTCTCTTTTTTGCTTTTTTTATAACAGAATTGGAACAATGTGTCATTTGTCTCCACCATGATTAAATTTTTCGTATAATTCACAGTAATCTTTTAATATTTTTTGAACGAATTAAATATTTTAAAAAATTTATAATAATGGTTTTTTAAGACATTTCACTTAAAAGACTATTGCTAGGATTCGAATGATGATTGGTTGAAATTACGCTGGCATATATTTATGTAATCTAATCTTTATTTATGTGTTTTTCGTTGTTTTGTAATATATAAAATAATAATTTTATTCTTGTTTCCTAATTTTTTAAACGATTTCAACAGGAGTGTAATTGGCTATGGGGCAGGTGGGACAACTGCCCCCAAGACCCCAGGCTGCTCTCCCCCCCCCCCCCCCCCGCCAGGCTGAATCTCTGAAAATCTGTTTAAAACTACGATCCACAGAAACAGACCAGTTTTCTTTAGTCTACCTTTGCCTTTTTGGTACTCTATTGCCCAATTTTCATTTTTCACTTGACTTGGGAAAATCGGCTATAACTTCCCCCTTCCCCCCCCCTCTCAAGTATTTTGACGAAATTGCGCCCCTGGATTTAAAAATATATAAAAAGACGAAATAATGTATAAGAAGGTGATATCAGAAGACAAAAATAGCTCCATTTATGTAGTTTGTAGCATTTAGATATGTTTGATTATTTTGCAAATAGACGTTAGAAATAGAAATCTAAATCGTTTGAAGTCTCTGTCATCGATTTTAAGAAAAATTAAAAATTCTGCCGGCTGGCTGGCTATTCTTAACGACTTTGTAACCGACTTATTTATTTATTTTATTCAACGCAGGAGAAAGCCATAGGCTTGTCGCAATTTTCTGGCCGTATCCAAAACTTTTGTTTGGGGGGGGGTGCTTCGGAATAGTCACGGTCACTTTCACAGTCATTAAGACTATCATCAACAGGATTTGCTTGCAAATCCAGCTCCTCTCCTTCAGTCTTAGATTCTGATTAAAGTGACCGTGCCTATTCCGAAGCCCCCCCCCAACAAAAGTTTTGGATAGGGCCCTGAGGATTATATCATTTTATTCCTTTGCCACCCCCCTCCCAACCCCTTAGAGCTAATTCTGTACTTATCTGAAGATACTTTCAAAACAACTGCTGCAACACTAGGTCCGTTAAACTAGTTCCATGGGGGTGGGGTATTTTCAGGGTGGGAGTCGGAGGGTAAACGGCGGCTCGCAGGGAGAAGACGTCATGAATACAAGATTTATCTAAGATGGGAAATCTAAAATAAAAATGAGGACATTAATTGTACTTTGGCCCACATTGTTGAAAATCCAGATCATGTAGTTCTTTTTGATGAGACAACTAATATTTGAACGAAATGGTTTTCCACTTTCTCTGTAGGAAGGCAATCGAACAGTCTTCCTTCTTGTCAGGTTCAAGATAATTCAAAAGTTTAGTTTCCTTCTTTTTTGAGTACTGAAAACGGCTGAGCGGAAGTCCCTGGCGAAGTATTTGTTTCTGTAATTTTCGCTTCTTTTTTGTCCGCTGGCTCACATTGTTCTCGGCTATTTAACATTATTATTTTTTTTCTTGTTTGTCATATGTCAATCATGCTTGTAGACCTTTCTGTCTTTAACAGTTCACAGAACTAATTTAATTTTATTTCAGCTAATATTTCACCATTTTAAAATCATAATTACTTGTACTATAATACACTGTATCGTTCTGATAACAAGATACCTAAGTCAGAGAGACGGCCGTTTAGACCGGGTAATAGATATACGCAAAACAAGCTCATATTCAATGCTTTTTCTGCAAGCCTCTTCGCGCTTTTGTGTCTGAAAATTGCAAGGTGTCGTAAAATATATAAGATACCGGTAAAATATGGCAAATTACGTAAAATAGGTAAAATACCAATTTTACCAGTTACAACACCAGTGAGGGTTCACATTTTAATGTACCCAATTATTTGGTTTGGGACGGGGGTTAGTGGCGTGACTATGTAAGCTCATCCAGAGTCGACCCAGCTCTAAATGGGTACCTGGAGAAGTCTGGTGAAGGTGAACAAGAAGGGTGTGTGAAAGCACAGGATGGCTGGCCCCCATTGCACTTCCTGATTGAAGGGCCTTGCGGAGATCAGCACCGCCGGTTCCGACCTTAAAGGTCTAGTGCCGCATCCTTTACCTTTTTATAGTACTAAAGGCGCTTCTTGACTACTAAGCTCCTTGCGTTGGGCCTGCAATTTGTTGCTACAGCTGGATTCCGACTCTGGGTCCGTATTACCAACCTGAGATCAAACTCATTACGCCTTTATAGGACATTGTAGTAGAATTCGATTTGCAGGAGAACCATCTAAGATAGTTAGTGTTGCTTGCCGAAAACTTGTTGCGTGGAGGGGGGGGGAGGGCGTCAGTCGACAGTCCTGATCTAATGTTTATTTTACTAAATAAAATATGTTCTTGTTTCAAATAATTAAAATTCAGGTAAACTCAATGAAACTTCGAGGAAGATCATCTAAGGTAGTTAATGTTTCTAGCCTAAACATTGTTGTAGGAGGGGGAAGTCGATCGATTTCTCTGACTGGCTGATCCCTAGTGCCAACTGTCTTATCAAATGAATGTTGTATATTTTGGTAGAAATTTGTAACACTGCGGTAAAATCAGTAGGCTACTTCTTAAAAAAAAAACAACTAACAATAAATACCACCAGAGCGGGATGACCTATATTTGGGCGTTCCAGCAGAAAAGGCCACAAGAAAAGATATTGGGCCCTGTGTTGTAGATATTAGAACGTGGGGGGGACCTTACTAAAATAAACACCAAAAGACGCTTTTAATACCTATAGAATTTCACCACTCGATGATGTCATTGGTTCTAGCGTGCACACCTCGCATATATATATATATATAGAAGCTCGAATTTTTCCGGAGAGTGAAAATAGTAAACTTCAGAGAAAAAAAATTCATAAATACATCTATTTGAAGGTTGATAAATAAATATTAGACAATTTGTAAGAATATCACCTGACACACACAAGTCTATCTCAGATGTCACAAAAACACGGGTTACTTCTATTGGTGATACATTTTTAGTCAAACTTTTAGAGGTTTGTTTCGGAGTGAATAATTTGGCCGGAATTGAAGGGTACATATGAGAAAAAAACTTAACCAACCAAAATATCACATAAAAGATGTGCACACGGGATTGCGGTATTAGCCTAGCTTTTTTAACTCCCCCACTTTGTCATAAAAAAAATGGTTAAATCTGGTGTATCTAAATGGTTAAATCTGGTGTATCTTCGTCGAAGTCAATCCAAGATCTTAATTGGTTTTCATCTTTGGTCCAAAAATAACCACTCAATTGTGTGGTGGTTTCCGGACCCAGTGCAGCAACGTTAACTCCAAGCAGGGATGATATGTGAGCAATGTCTGGGATGTGCTGAATATCTGTATTTATTTTCCATCCTCAGGGTAAGTATTAATTATGAGGCCGGCATATATATATGCATTTTAAACCAAGCCGGCATAATATCCGGCTTAGATGATTAATGCTTGACATTAGTAATATTCGCAATTTCCGCCAATACTTTTAAATTTAAAGGTCTGTACGAAAACGAGTACAAAATCAAGTGGTCCCACGGAGAAAAATTTGTGACGGCATTCCTCCTGACTTTAAACCTCCAAGTTATATTTTTTGTTTTCTTTTTCAGATTAATATGGGAAAATTTTTCAAAATTGAGAGAGAAAAAACGGGTTTAATTTTAAACAAAGTAGTGGATATATTTGGATTTTTTTATCATTTAATGTTTTTTTTATCTGTTGTTTTGTTCCGCTGCTTTACTTAAATTAAACCCGAAAAGCAGTGTGATCTAAGACATTATTTACGTATAGCCTACGGGAAGATAATGATCATCATTTTGCAAATTGAATTTTGCTGACTTATATTTGTATAGATTTAAGTAAAAAAAAAATCATCAAAATCAGATCTGGATCCCGCCCAACCCCTGGATCTAAATATAAAGACATCTTTATAATCAAAAGGTCGATGACTAGATGGCGGCATAATATTTTCCTTAGTCATGTTTCCTCTAAGATTATCCCCATATTAACTCTGATACAGAGCTTAAGCCATACCTACCCTTGGACGGCACGTCTCCTCAATACCATTCTGGAAAGAATCTCTTGAAACATCTGCCTGAAAACCTGCTTTTATTAGACATCAAATCCTGCAGAGAAAGACACTCCGACGAAGTTTGGCTGCGAACATCTATGAGCATTACAATGAAAAAGTTTCAAACAGGCACGTACGTATTCATTTGGAGGGTGGGGGGGGGGAATAGTAATTAAAAATTATTTGAATAATAAGTGCCGGAAGTTGTGAATATTCAGGTTTTTGGGGATATCGATGCTACTCTCTCTGTACGTCCTTGATTCCAAAGTAACTTGTTTATTTATTTTTTTTTTTGTTAATTATACTTTAAATATTTTCAAAAATAAGCCATATCTTACATAAAGGACCATGGATGGACAGCTAGGACTAATAAAAACTCCAGCCTCCGTTGTGGCTCTTATGCTCTGTGCGAAAAGCTACAATTTCAGAGTATTTTATATAAAGATTTTGGTAATCTGGCTGAAACTTTCAATTCTGAAGTAACTAAAATAACATTAAAATTCCTAATCTTTTCATGTCTGAGAAAGAAATAGTTTCTTATCTTATTTTTTCTCCAATTAATTGATTTTATGTTGTATTCTGTTAGCCTAATTCTACAGAAAAACAACAAAATATCACCAATTGCAGTTATAAGTTCCTGCAACTTTTAATAAAGAGTTCGCCAATGAGGGGGCGGGGGCTGCAAGATTCAGAAAATTACATTTTTAGTATTCGTTTTTTAGTGAGATTAAAAAAGCCCCACCTACACTTTGAAAAAAAAACATTGTATCTTCATTCAAATAACCAAATAAAAAAACGTAGCCCCCTCCCGATGTTTTCATGAATTGGTGCCACCGGTGACTAGGAATCCCTCTCTTCAAACATATTCTACAGTTATAAAGGATCAGACCTAATCTATCCTGATGCTATTCCTGGTTATCTCAGGTAAGCTTTGATCAATTAAAAGTTTGGGAAAGCTATGATCAATCCAAGAATCTAAGCTGAAAATCCTAGGCTTTTTATCAATTGGAATTCTCATGCCCCTCCTCAAGCATTTCGACGGTATGAAGAAAATTGTTTTTATTAGTTTTTTGTTTAACTCAGGAAATGGAGAACTTACACGAATATTTGGTACTATTGAGGGGATAACCGTTCCCCACTCGACTACACACATTGTGAAACTATACACATTTTCCAATACGAGTTAGTTGTTGGGAGTGATATCAACGTTTACAAAAAAATATGTCCAAAATAGTTATTTCGCATTCAATTCGGCTGTTCAGTTTGGTTTACTATGGGATTACTATCCATTAGAAATCACCCAATTTTTACTAACCCTTCATGAGAGTGACCACCATGATTTCTAGACCTTTTTTATTAATTGGGATTGAAAAGTCCCAAAAATTCGTAATTTAATTAAAATAATAATATAGGCTAAATTTAATGTTATACATAACTTTTCTTTTTTCAACTAAATATAGGCCTACCATAGTTTCGACTAAACATTTTATACGCTTTAGACAAACAGTATTTTTATACGTGCCTGGGGGACTGGGCTGAAGCGGGTTAGTCAAATTTTTTTGGCTTTTTGTTGGCCCCAGTCTGCCACTGCCAGAATATAAAATAATACATTTTCTTCCTTCATATAAATTAGTCACTGCGTGTGCCTGTTCTGGTTCACTGACTAGGATTGAATCAAATATTCTCTATGTTAGTTTTGTAAAGCAGCATTCAATTGTGAGACTAATTGTGACTAGTGGAGAACAGTGTCACTTGCACATTAGTTTGAATTACCCACCCTCTATTTCCTGACTATCGTAAGCAGTTCTAAATTTTTATTATTAATCTTTACATTACATCAGGAGTTACAAATCTTTTATTATTACTAAATTTAACTTTCGAATCTGGCAGCTGGTAGGAAATGTTTATAAATAAGTATATATTTAAGTCATTATTGAAAAAAGTAAGTGATTTCAGCATTGAGAAAAAACCCACTTTGCCAATTGTGAAAGCTTGAATTACCCATTAATGGGCAATAGACAGTTATTGGACCACCAACGCTTTACCCTTACCTATAAGCTGAGAACAACAAAGGAATACAGGTGTGTCAAGTTTACTACTACTATGAAAGGAAACCAGACATTTTCCCCAGTAGTTATATCAGTTGATAAATAGGAGATATAAAAGAGTCGAGTAGATAGTAGGTACCAGTTTGACAACACTGGTTTATCTTTTCAATAAAAGCTGAAAACAATCAACAACAAAAATCAAGAGGGTTTGATTTTTCCCGCCAATATGTAAGGAAATCAGATTTTCTCCGGTAGATAGTAGTCCAATAGGCGGTAGATACAAGTTTGACCACCATTCCTTTATCTTTGCAATAAAAGCTTAAAATAATTACAAAATCAGGTGGGTATGGTTCCCCACTTCTATGAAAGTAAGTAAACATTTTATAGCACTTTAGTAGCCATTAACACACAGAAGCCAATATAAGAATTTGAACTTCATTCAAGCGAGGCAGTGGGCCTTTGTTGCTAGAGACTCGACTCAATTTGTCAGGTTCCGCCCATAATAATTATAATGTACTAAAAATCGTTGAGGATGTGTATGGGTCGAAACGTTAAAAAATCGATTTCTATTAGCGAACCCTCCACCTAAAATTTTTGCTTAATCGTAATCTCTGAAAAGTCTTGGAATCAAAAAATGAAACAAAAATTGTGAAAACATTTAGGCCTACCTGTATTAAAAAGTTGAGTACAGTGGACCCCCGATAATCTGACAAACATTTTGCAGGGTAGTATCGAACTATCGAGTTTGCCGGATTATAGAGTACTACCTAAAACACCCTATAGTCCAGATTTCTTTAAAAAAAAAGAAGAGTACCTTGTTATCTGACAAATTAAAGATCCAATGATAAGATTCTACACTGTATGTTATACTCTGAAATTCAAATTATACTTCATTATGTATGTCAAATTTAGTAAATTAAACACCACAAAAAAAAATTCCTACATTTTATTATAAAATTAACATTATTAATGCTATAGAACTTACAGAAAAAAAAATTGACATTAAAAATGATTGTGTAAAAACAAATGTACTAAAATAATCAACAACTACCAATTCATAATAAGAATCAAGCAATTATGAAGCATGAAAATATTCAACTTTATTTTTTAATATTGTTGAAACGCAAGACGAACGCGTTATAGGACATTCGCGTTCTGTTAGGTATAAAAAAAAAACTGAATCGTCTGCATTGTACACATGTGACGGTTAAGATATAAATCTTTTATCTTTTGCGAAAATCTTGATTTGAATGGCTGTTTGCAGATGGCGTCATTAGAAAGTCTCCGTCCTGTAGTAGTCATAAAACGTATACCTTGACGACTTTTGAAACGTTTGAATGGCTGTTTGCAGATGGCGTTATTAGAAAGTCTCCATCCTGTAGTAGTCATAAAACGTATACCATGACGTATTTTGAAACGTTCTAGCCCTCCTTGCTAGCCACAAAATCATTTTTTTTATTGTCCTTTCAACAAAAAAAACTTGGCTTTGTTGGCCAATATGGATCCCAAATTGTAACCTGTTCAATCATGCATTGATTACATTGGCGTAAATTTACAAAAGAATATGCAATAACAAAAGGCGTGTCGGATTACAGGGGGGGGGGGGGGGCAAAGAATTACTGGGGTTCAGTGTAAAAAGGAGAAATACAGTTTTAACTCTCCTACAGAATTCTGATAGGGAATCCAAAAGCAATAAACATTTTAGTAAACTGAGAAAAAAAAAATTAGAGTAAAAAAAACTGAACATTGTCTGCCTGAGTAAACTGAGAAAAAGTAGAGCCGAAAAAACTGAACATTGTCTGCCTTCAAGTGTTCTTGACTATTTTCCTTCCAGAGCCTTCAAATGGATGAACTCACACGCAGGCAAGTCCATGCAATAGGTTGGATACAGATCCATCGTTTGGCTGCGTTCAAAGGTTTTGATAGGACTGTGACACAACTCACCACAAGCAACTTGATGGTCTGATTATCAAGTGACTCTCCACAAGTGACTACTACTAATCCAATCGACTAATCCAAAAAAGACATTGCTGGTGCAGAAGGTGCTAAGTCGACGTTTCAGCTGCTGTGTCTTTTCTGCAGGGAGAAGTTGCAAGCTTGTCGACCAACTTTGCATTGGAGCCGTATTATCGAGCAGATCACTGTGCTGCCACAGAGCAACTAAATATGAATCAATAAATGACTATTCTATTGTTCATATTTCTTATGTCCTTTTGATTTTTATAGCTTCGCTTAGGACTCATTAGAGTATGTTTACATTTTTATAAAGAAACCTTTGCATTATTCTGCCACTAGATATAACTCATTTTACACAAGAATTGATCACTATAATATCTATCTATACTTTTTAATGATTGTTTCCGCAATCATAATACCAAGATATCTCAGCTCTAATACCGTAGGGACAGCATGATTTCCGAGAGTGATACAATCATTTTGTAGTGTATTAAAGGACAAAAATTCGCACTTATTAATGTTGATAGAAAGCCCAATAGATATAAAGTCACTTAGGAGTCGATTAGGGTTCTCTTGTAAGTCTGCTTTGGATCTACTGAGCAGAAAGACATCGTAAGCTTATGCCAAGTAAGATAGATCAGTGCCATGCAATACGAGAGAGGACGAGATACGGTCCAGGATCTTAGAGATGGCATGTTTTAAAATAACAAGACTAAGAACGCTGCATCGCCTCACACCTCTTCTGATTTTTGTGGGACAAAAATTGTACCTTTATACTCGGCCAACCGAGTTATATTTTCGTACCAAAATATCAGAGTCTCACTGTATTTAAACTTACTTCATTGTGCAGTGGAGCACTCATTGCTTGTATGTGAATGATGCTATCAAACGCCTTCGATATATTAATGGTGCGCATATACAGAGGCGACCTTTTTTCTTTCCGAGTCCATAAGTATGTTAGCCAGAAGGCGGTGAGTCTCCGGGCACCCAAGACCTATCTGGAATCCAAGCTGATTTTCCCTAAAGTGTCCAGTATCAAGCTAAGAGAAGATCACATTTTTAAACACTTTGCTCAAGATGCGCAAGACGGTTATGGGTCAATAAAATTTGAATTTGTTTAGATCTTTTCCTTATTTGGCGACAGATGAAATGACCCCTTTTAGGAAAGAGTTTGGAAAAGAACCCCTGGTGATACGCATCTGGAAGATAAGCTGAAGATGGAAATAGAAGCATTCAGGTAGGTGCTTGAGCTGTTTTATTGAAAGACCGTCGCTGTCAATCCCATTCTTTGCTTTGGCAAGTACTTTTCAGACAGCTAACTTGATCTTCTCAAAAGAAATGGGAACAACGCAATGCTATATATATGCTATATATATATATATATATATATATATATATATATATATATATATATATATATATATATATATATATATATATATATATATATATATATATATATATATATATATATATATATATATATATATATATATATATATATATATGACTACCTAGGAGGTACCTTCTCACTAGAAATTTTTCATAGCCCAAATTATTACTTTTTTAAACTAGTTAGTTGAAATTCTTAAAATACAACTAAAACTCTCGTTCTTACAATTCTTTATCAATTAACTTTCCTTTCCTTATTTCTCTCCTCTTTCCCATATTTTGCTTCTTATCTTAAAAATAATTCAAGTTCAAGTTCAAACTTTCAAGTTTAGTGCAAGGATTTGCTTGAAGAGCCCCCATTCCTTTAGAGTAGCTTAGGGTATTGTCAGATTTTGGAGGTGGTTGTCCCAGACACAAACACAGGATTTTTTTTAGACAAGGACAAGTTGTCGAAAGCCATGCATAAAACCCAGAAAATTTGGGGGAGGTAGGACAGATCCGAAGGCTCCAATGACATCGTGGCTAATCTGATCATCCTATCACCTCCCGAACATTGCGTCTGTTATTATCTATGATCATTCGAATTAACAACACAAGTACTAAGGACAGTGAAATGTAATCTGCACACACCATATATACCTTTAGGATTAGGAAAAACCGCGAAACTAATTGAATAATAATGGGTGTCAAATTTGAGAAAAAGAAACGCAGTGGAGAAATCCTTTTAAAACATATGGCACGAAGCAGGTGAAGGTGTAGCTTTCCCTTGAAAGTGTAGCTGTCTTTGAGAATCAATATATTGTTAATGTTTTAATATTTATGGATGAAAAGCGGGTAAATAATTCAGATTGCTTACTTACCTTTACAGATAGCAAACTTAGCTTTACAATCAGAATTGCATCCTGAATCCAGAAATGACATTCGTTCCTGTTTCGAACTCTTCTCAGAAATACTTTTAATTTTCATGTTATTGATTCGCTGGTTTCGTTTTGCCATTTTGTTGAGCCGCCAATTAATATGTCAGGAAATACTTCGATCGCCGCTCAACAAAATGGCGCTTCTGTAAAACAAAACAAGAGAATTAAAAGTATTTCTGAAAAGAATTTGCGACGGACACGAATTTCATATTTGGATTCAGGATGAAATTCTGATATTAGTTTGTTATCTGAATTGTCTGTTAATATAAACATTTACCGAAAAGCGTTGTCGAACTTAACTTATAAAATTTGCTTATTTACTCATTCAACGTGGTAACACTGACAAAATGGGATATTACCCCTAAAACCGAAATTCAGAAAATCACAGTTTTCATGTGTGAGTAGGCCAAACCTAAATCCTTGATGCCCTTGCAACTACAAGGTTTAAACAAAACAAAAAAGAAAGTTAAATGTTGATCAATTTTTTTGAGGGGGGAGAGGAACAATAAATAAAAAATATTTGAATAATAAGTGCCCAGAAGTTTTGAATATTCAGGATTTTAGGAAATCTCGCCGCTACTCCCACTGTACGTCCTTGATTCCAAAGTTTGCATTTACCTTTTTATTTTAAATATAACTAAACTTAGTTTTTGTATATGAGTAAACCTAAATGCTTGATATCCTTGGAACTATAAGGTCTAAATAAAACAAAGAAAGTTAAAAGTTAACTAATTTATTGTTTAGGATCTCCATAAGCATCAGGCATTCTTTCAACAGTATAACGACGCTGTGAAATGCACATAATAGGAACACCCGGTATCTTCCTTATCCTGAGTTTTAAATCCTTGTCACATGTCGCCACAATAAAACACTTATGCTGATTCACCCTTTGCACAATGCAGTCATCAGCATATGTCCCCTTGTGAAGACAGGGAAGCCGCTCAAACCTTGGATCCTTCACTATCTTCAATGCCACTCGGTATTTAGCTCCCAGTTTCTCCAATTCAGCCAAAACACAATCAGTCAAATATGGAATGCATTTGGCATAGAGACAGTCCATCATTGTTTTGACAATGTCAAGCTTGTTTTTTATGGAGAAATTGATGAAATTTGTATCTATGATAATGTGATAAGGGGGTCCAAGTTGAGTGTTGTACTGGAAAAAGAGGGCAGATGATCCTTGTGGTGTCTCATTGATTTGCAGTTCATTCGGTTTGACCTTTTTCTTTGGAGCCACTCCCTGATTTTCTTTTAGACGAGCATCTTTATTGCTGATCATGCGCTTCATGCTCGCAAACTTCCTAGCTTTCTTTGCACGTGACATTTTTCTAGAAAGAAAGTACAAATTGATCATTCTATGTAGACAAAACATTTGCTTATTATTTATACAGTAAATAATTTACTTATTATTTGTTAATAATGTTTCACATAATAATACCAAATCGAGAATATTTTTAAATGCTTGCTAAGTCATCACCACACGGAATTTGACTCATTGAAAAGCTGACCTTCTCCTCTGTCTCTTAAATTTACTCCCCCAAGCATTTTAACGTGTAAAAATGCTAAGCGTTTAACGTTTAAGTTAAACTTAAACGTTTAAGTTAAATTTACTGATTTCATGGTCAGTAAAAAAAAAAAATGAGAGCCTTATAAATTAGGTTTCTGTTTTCTGCAGGCTACCTAAGGCTCTTCTGCTCCTAATCCTGTTTAGTTTTCAGTAAAACGCTAATGACTAGGATATATCTTATGCCGTTTATGATTTAGGTGTCTGAGTCATGATAATTATTAGTCTAAGGGTAAAAATTTGGTTGTTACACCCTCTCCTCTTCCTAAATCCACACTACTATTTTTTCAAAACTTTATCTACAGCATCTTCAAGTCTAAATCATAATAAGTAATTTACTTCTTACAGAAACCAGGCTAATGCTTCTGTAATCACCACACTCAGTCTTATGACCTTTCTTATAGAGGTATTTGATTAAAGTTTTCCTAAAATCGTCAGGTGCTTCCCCCTTTTTTAAAAACGAACTCATAATATCCAATAATTTTTCCCTAGCTTAACAACCACCATAGTTAAAAAACTCATTTACCATAGCCTACTATCAGCACCTTGGGTCTTTTTTTTTATCCTTTCAAGTACTGTCTCTAATTCTTCCTCACGAAATAAATCTTCCTTCCCTTCCAAAGTTCCTTCCCTTCCATAATTCTTCCTTCCTTCCCTTCCCTTCGCAAACTTGTTCATTCTTTTCTACTTAATTTCCTGTAACTTTTTCTGGTTTAGTATATTCTCGAAATGTTCTGCCCATTTGTCTGTAACTCTTTCCTAAAAACTTATTGTGGCCCCATTCCTATGTTTAGCTGGGACAAGTGCAGATTGAATATTCCTCCTAATTTTTTCTTTTCTTTTTTTTCTATTATGCCATCTGGCTGAAACTTCCAAATGTCACACCTTCTTAATTCATATTTAGTATTTACTCTGCTTTCTTTACACTTCTCTTATTTCAGCATAATCTATAATTCAAATACTATTTGTGCAAACCCCTCCTCTTCTCTCCTTTACACAAATATTCCTAGCTGCATTATTAGCTTTCCTCCATAAGACACCATCTGCTACTTCACAAACTATTTATAGCATATACATACTCTAAATGATCCCTCAGCAAATGCTTGGTCTGGGGACAAGTATGCCCCCTTGCCACTTCCTTCTCCTCCCTACACCTCTGAAAAAGATGGCCTCAAGCTGAAACAATAGTTAATAATGTAGCATATGTGATTGGTATTTCGCCTTTCTTCTCTCTGTAGGCTTTCTTCTTCTTTGGTTTGTCATTTCCATTTTGAAGGGATCAATGTATGGGAAACTGATAGAAGAGGGAACTGAAGTTAATCTTCAAGAAAAACAACTAACTCCATCTAGCAGTGCCAAACAAAACCATAAAATCAATTACAAATAACTAAAACAAAATTCTAGTTGTAGGCTATTCATTTTTTTTACCCTCTCTTTTATACTGGACTGAAGATAAAGAAATTCTTTTAACAAGTGCAATGGTTATAATGACATTAGTTTTATAAATAATCTACATTCTGCTTACATACAAATCCCTAACTATTTTACAATCAATAAAAGAAAGTTTTAAAATAAAACAATCTGCCTAACGTTATAAATTTTTAGATTGAATCCAAATAAGTCCATTAACTGACAATCAGATTTTAGCAAATTAAAATTAACCTAGTTTCGAATTTTTTTTTTTTTCAGTATTGAGTGATGCTACATTTTCTGAGTTAACATGGACAGTGTTGCCACATTTAACAAAGCCACAGAATGCCATTTTAATTCCTACTAAATCAATGCAAGAGACATTTTTTCTCTCTTACCACTCTTATTGTACTTTCTATCCAGCTATGTTGATAAACATGATCTCTTCAGATTTTTGACAATGAGGTTCAGTGTTGCTAAATTTTTCTAACACCGTCATTTTTCAACCCCAACAGATAAATTTACTCTGAGGTCTTAAATAAGTAATATTGCAGACAGATATATATCCAGGAACTAAAAATAAAGCAGTATTTTCCTCCAGAGTCTGGTACACTTTTTAAATCATTCAAAAATGTATACATAATGTTTTTCCTCTATATTTATGATTGAAAATAATTATTTGATAATTGACCTATATTATCTAAAAATTATTGGAAAACTTAAAGACCATTAGTCTCCCTCCTATTGTCTTTTAATGTTCAGTATGAGTCTAGTTAGGCACTCTCTTGATTCATCTATTCTGTCATAGGCCTACATAGCACACACACAAAAACAAAATGCATCTTTTTTCAATTTTATAAGTACAAAGCCACATTGATCAATCCCCCCTTTCTCTGAATAGAAAGCCAAACATCACTTGAAATGGTGAACAAGTGATCAGTAAGAGCAGCAGAATTGGGCCTCCTCCCTGTTGTTTGTATAGTTAAATTTTATGCAATTTTTACTTATGTTTACAAGTAATTTGTCAAGCAGAAACAGGGTCATCAGAATTCTCTGTCAAGCCAACAAATATATTTAGCAAAATAAATAATAAGCAATAAGCAAAACAGAAAAATCTAAAGGAATCTGCTGTCACAACTTCCTGAAATTAGCATTCCTAGACTTACTGCAATCTTCATTTAACAAAATAAATGGTAGTTTTAAGGCATTCGTTCACTTGAAAAGTCACTGAGCAAGGAGGATGAAACTTTCAGTGAAAGGGATGCCAATTTACAAATAAGTACAAGAGGATCAGGATATTTCTTTTATTTATTTTTTTCATGAAGATTCAAAAGAAGGTTTTTTTTCAAAATCTAAAGGGTGATGATTTTTTTTATGAAAATCCAAAAAAGAAAGCATTCTCTAAACCTACGGCGAATTCTCTGATTCTACCTCCCTCCATTTGGAATACCTGTTCAGGGAAGGATTTACAATCAAAACAGGGCCTAAGAAGATATTTTTGAACATCAATTTCTATCCTTTTCCTTTCCAGGAAACATTTAAAAAAAATGGAGAAAATGTTGTGCTGCATGAAGACAACTTCTATAAATGTACTTATTGCTAAAATAAAGGTCTATAGAGGAAGGGTATCTATCTTACTCCCACCCCCCCCCTCACTCTTTTCCTACTTCTGGAGTTTGAATGATTCTAGGGAAATTGCGCAAAACTTTGAACAAAATCCAAATTTGGCTAAGAACCAGGACCAAATCCTGAGACCTATTTTGCCAAGGCCTATTGGCTAGCTCAAGAAAAACAGACTCTTAAGCCAAACTCAAAAAAAAAAAAAAAAATTTTTATTTACGATAGGCATAATCTTTCTTCACAGAACTATTAAGCCTTCATTGTTAGTGAGGTGGAAGCTTTAATATACTTTCCTCTCCCCTAATTTGGGTAAAATTACAGTTTGAAAGCTTTTCACCTGCACAAAAAGCTTTAATCTAGACAAATACCGCTTTCTAGAATGGGTCTACAACTCAAACCACAGCTAGGAAGGTTTTATTAAGCACCTTTCTCATCCCTCCCTCTATCTAGGACACATTTTCATACTACTACTACTACTAACAACTCACCACAGCACCAAGCCACCTGAGGTCAACGAGCTATGCACACTCCTCCTCCATCCCAATCTATTCAAAGCCTCCCTTTTTATACCGTTCCAGGAAGTTCTCATTTCCTTTAAATCTCTCTTTACGACATTCTCCCAACCCAACCGCGGACGACCTGCTTTCTGTTTAGCCCTAGACGGTTGGCCGAAAAGGACAATCTTTGGCAATCTGTCACCCTTCATCCGCACAAAATGCCCTAGCTACCTCAACCTTATTTTCATTGTAGCCCTAGAGAGCGGTAATGAACCAAACTTTTCGTACAACCTGTTGTTTGAAATACGGTCAGTCAGCTGGGTACCCATCTGACAGTAAAACATCTAGCAAATCTTTATTCGCTTTTCGCAGCGCCCATGCTACAGAGCTATATTTGAGCACTATCATCACTGTAGCTTCTAATATTCTAATCTTAGTTTGCAGACTTATCTTCCTATTCTTCCAAGCTTTTTTTTTAACTGTGAAAAAACACCATGAGCCTTGGCTATTCTATTTTTAACATCTTCACTGCTCCCACCATCTTTACTAAAAAATACTACCAAGGTAAGTGAAGCTGTCCATCTGATCAATCTTTTCGTTACCCAACGTCACCTTTTCATCTTCACTTATTCCTAGCCTTAGTGACTTAGTCTTCTTAACATTAATTTTCAAACCTATTCTAGCACCCTGCACTGGCAAAACCTCTAGAAGTTCATTCATTTTGATCACATTTTCATCTAGGATGCCTAAATCATGAGCATAATCTAAGTCCAGGAGACTTTTTTCCTCCCCATTTGATTCCATGGTCTCCCACTGCCATGGGCGCCGGCAAGAGGGGGGGGGGAGGGGGGTCATGCCCCCCTGCAAAATTTGGGACTATAAAGAGATCATAAGGAAACCAAAGGAAAGAGAGCAGAATTGGGAAAAACCATGGAAAACGTTTGTTGCCCCCTTGTTGGCTGCCTGCCAATAGATTTTGACCCATAATAAGGAAAATATAAGTTCTAATTTGTGAATGAGTAACCCTTTCACAAACATTTTTCTACACGATTTGGTTGGAGCAAAAAAAAAAAAAAAAAAAAAAAAAAAAAAAAAAATCAAATTCTTCATAGTTATGAATGGTAAGTAAATAACGATCCTTGTCAATAACGAAAGTATAAGAGCCTAACTATTGATAACATTCAGCTTTTTATGGTGAGCCTAAATTTATATCTGTTTCTTAGTAATTAGTGCAGTTATTAGAACACGAGAAAGTTCGTATATTTATAGAAAACACAAGGAAAACAACTTAATAAGGGATAATTTCGGCAAAAATTTGCCGTCAACTTTTGTTTGCATTGCAAGAGTACCCATGAGCTGATATATGAAGCCACTATAATCAGAAATATTTCCCTTGAACGGAATTTCGGCAATTTCTGTATTTTCGTCCTTAACGGATACGTTTTTTGTGTTTTATTACCATTTTTTTTCCAGGAGTGATTGTATCGACAGGAGTGATAGGAGTGATTGTACCTAGTTGTCACTTTGAAAATGATTTAATTTTTTACAGTTATGAAGTATAAAGGTGTCAAATATACTAGCTTTTGGTATTCAAAACTATATTGAAAATATTGAATTAAAAATTTTTATTTGATTTTCTTTATCTTAGTTTTAATGTTTTACTTTGAACAAACTACTTTGATAATGCGTAGCTTTTATGAACACTGCATCTAAAGGCATTAAATATTTTGGTGTTTGATAACCAAGTTCAAAATTGTCAATATTGTTAAAAAATTTCCATCCAACACTTTGGCATTGCTCAACAGAACTAAATGCTGGGAGTTTATATCTTAGTTTTTGTAAATAGGCTATTGTTTTGTGTGATTTTTTTTTGTGATATGTTTTGTGGGAGTTTATATCTTAGTTTTTGTATGTGTTTTATCATCATTTGGTTATTTTTTTTTCCGGGAGTTTTACAGTTATGAAGTATAAAGGTGTCAAATATATTGATTTTTAGTATTCAAAATTAAATTAAAAACATTTAATAACAGATGTTTATTCGATTTTCATAATCGTAGTTTTAATGTTTTGTTTTGAACAAACTACTTTCATAATGCGCTACTTTTTATAAACACTGAGTCTCAAGGCATTAAATATTTTGGTGTTTGATAACCAAGCTCAAAAATGTCAATATTCTGATCCAATACTTCAGCATTGCTCAACAGAACTGAATGCTGGGAGTTTATATTTTAGTTTTTGTAAGTAGGCTATTGTTTTGATTATTTTTTGTAATTACTTACTTTTTTCATTTTTATATACTTTTACTTTAGTTGACATACTTTTTCCATTGCCTTTAGAAAATTCTTGTCTCTAAGCTTCATTAAATAATGAATAAAAAATTAAGTTTTTTCAACTGAAAGCCAGGAGCAGCATTAAAACTTAAAACAAACAGAAATTATTACGTATATGACGGGGGCTGCCCCCCCCCCTTCTCAGCAGCTCAATCATCACGCTACAGTTTATTGGCACTTTAAAAAAAAAGTTACTTATTCTTCCAATTAAACGACCTTGTGTTTCAGGAGTCGTTTTTAAAATATTGGGACAAAATTTAAACTTTAGCTTAAAGAGAGAGAGATGTTGAGGAGGGGCAACCCCCTCATATACGCAATAATTTCTGTTTGTTTAAAGTATTAATGTTGTTCTTTACTATCAGTTGACAAAACTTGTTTTTTCTTTTTCTTGTTTTTTCGTTTTTTCACTAAAGTCAGGATATCTGGCTCTACCTCCGCGGAAAAATGTCCTTTCCTTCAGAAATACATTTTGGACAACCCAGTCCTGGCGGAAATTTATTTTGGAAAGTTACCCTTGACAAACCCATACGTAAAATTAAACTGGTTAACAGAAAGCAAGACATATAAAGAAATTTTGTATATGAATTCTGGCAAATTCACCCAGTGTAAAATTTCCTCTGAAAGTTTCACCACCTGGAAACTATCCTCTTCACTGAAAATTCTCCCAGCAGAAAATTTGTCCTCCACTCCCCACCCGAAAAATGTATGCATACTTCTCAATAAGAAATAAAACAATGGGCGAATTTTATAACCTTTCCCCAGGGGCTGTAGGGGGTCATTTTATCTCCAAAGACATAGCCTTTCAACTATGCTGAACAAAAAAGCTGTCTCAAAATTTGGACAGGACGATTTTGGGAAAAAGTGGCATGGGAGGGGGCCTAGATTCCCTCCAAGTTTTGTGGTCACTTAAAAAGGGTACTTGAACTTTTCATTTCCGTCAGAATGAGCCGTTTCCCGACGTTCTAGGCCCACTGGGTCTATGCGATCACCCCTAGGGGAAAAAACACAAACTGTTTGATTACCCATCAAAATCCAAACAGAGATCATTGAAATATTGACCGTTTTTACTGCGTTACCAAAATTATTGTATTCATAAAACTTTATAGTTTCGCAAAATGTACCATAATTAAACAAACAGAAAAGGTTTTTCAACTAAAGTAAGGAGCAAGTTTAAAAGTTAAAACAAATATAAATTACTCTGTATATAAGGGGGATTGCCCTTCTCGACACCTTGCTCATTCAAAAAGGATTTTTTAGTGCTTTGAATTTTTTTTCCAATTTTCTTAAAAACTAGGAAAAGCCAAACTTCACAGTAAAGAGTAAAGAGCTAAGGAGGAGACCATACAAAGAATAAATCTGTCATACAAAGAATAATCCCTTCATACAAATAATAATCTGTTCAAATAGGTTTCAAATCTTTTCCTTGCTTTCAGTTGAAAAGCTTTTTTATTTAATTTCTGATTGTTTTCCCAATAATACCCAGTAAATAAATCATACCAAATCATACCCAGTAATAAATCAATAATTATACGTTCATTAGTATCGTCCTACGTTTAAATTTGTAATTTAATTTTGGATAAAATTTGAATATACTTAAAAAATTGGTGATGAACCGTAATTTTGGTGAAAAGTCCTTGCTAATATTACTACTAAAGAATTTTGGTTGGATGAAAAGGAGTATTATTGTTTGTATGAATGGACATTTTGTGAAACTTTTGATGTTCTACGTAAGTGAAGCCATCACAACATCTACAATGGGATTTTCTTATCAATAAATACATTACATACATTTCTTTTAAATACATTGAGGTACTTCATATAAATAGAAAAAGAAGAATATCATCATTCAAAATTGCTGAAAACTAAGTTCATAGCAGTATTTGTCACCCCAAAGAAATTTGAAGGCGGGGCTGATGATGACCTGCCTTGCCCTTCCACCTCTGTGCTGGTAGATATGGGAATGTAACATTTTAGCTGTATAGCGAAACATTTTAATTAATTCCTACTCCCCAACGTTTCCTTTCAACGTTTATCTGAAGCCTCGTGAAGAGTAAGCAAATTGTCCATTAAAATGTACTTTTGTAGGAATCTACCCTACCCCCACCTAAAAAACGTGTCACCCCAACCCCTCATTATAGCTGATACGCAATTACAGATCACCAAACATAGCCTAGTTTCATTAAAAATAAAGAGAATCAACTTGGCTGAATCACAAAGTCATTCAACCTTTCTACAGTCAAATCACAAAGATGATCAATCAGTCTTCCTGGCCATTCAATCATCAAGCATTTAATACTTCGCTACCACTGAGTAGCATAACTTCTTTTGCAACTGGGAAACCTAAAATATAGTTATAGTTAATTTAAATTCTCAGGATTTTAAATTGATTGCAATTTCGTCCTCTTTGGGGTAAAGTTGTAGTTTGGTGCCCTAAACCACATAAACTCTCATCCAACCACCACTGCTATTTCGGCGTCTGCCCCCCTGGAAAACTTTCTGCCGGCACCCTTCCCTTTGCCATTTACCTCTGCACCCGGCATGTTTGTAAGGTTTGAAATAATCTAGGACAGTTGATTATATCTTTCAATAAAACTCAAGTTTGGCTTAGACCAAAACTCAAGCTCAGGGAGTTGTTTGCCAAGACCTACAATACAAGCAAATCAAATAGGGTAAGCTAGACATCTGAAAAAAGATTCTTTCAAAATTAAACCAGGCATAACAACCTGTCTTCACAAAATCTTTAAAGCCCTACAAAGGAGAACTGACAGAGATAAGATCTTCAAAACCCCTTCCCATGTCTTTATTTGGGCTATAGATAAACTACTGATGGTTTAATTACAGGTAAATTGTGACTTTAAGACACAGCCACATTCTGCTGCAGATGCAACCACTTTGGAATGTTGGTAAAATTGACCTAAAGCAGCATTGGTAAAATGATCTAACTACATTTGGGATCCTTCCGAATATCCCTAAGACTTGGTGAGGTCCCAGAGAAATGGAAGAGGACTAGCATTATTCCTATGCAAAGAAAGAAGAAAAGGTGACCCTTTTAAATATAGTAAACATATAAAGCAGCATGGTAACTTATGGAACAAATAGTCAATAACTCTACCCTTGCCCACTTTGAGTGCGATAAAGTTAAAATGATATGGCACAAGCAAGGGATATGGCACAAAGGATATGGCAAAGGGATAGGGCTAATCGATATGGCACAAGCAAGGGAGGATCTGCTAACCCCAGCTTGATATCTACAGATCTACAGTCAAATCACAAAGATGATCAATCAGTCTTCCTGGCCTTTCAATAATCAAGCATTTAATATTTCTAACTGGCCTTCCAAATATACTTTTTTATAATATTTATATATCTGAAAAATGGTTACCACATAACCAGATGAGTCAAGTTAGCACTATAGTCAAAATGCACAGACAAAAAAAGCTAGCTAATATAAGTAAAAAAAAAAAAAATAATCTAAAAGGTCGGAAAAAATGTCAAAAGCAATTAAAACTCACAGATTTACCTCAAAAGCAGTTTCACATTGTATGGTTAAATTGTTTGATTCAATATTCAAGTTTCAACATTCTATTATCAAGTAAATTTTTTAAATGTTTGAAATTGTTTTATTTCTTCCTGCTTTTTTATTTCATCAAATATCAAACATTGCAAAGACCATTTCAAACATTATATCTGGCTCTGATCTATAAATATAGAGGGCTAAATTCATATCTGCCTATATAAGGTGTTTTTTTTTCAAGAAACAAAAACAAATAGTCACTGCTCTTGCAATTTTCGAAAAGCTACCCCCCCCCCCAGCATGCTGAGAACAGATATAGCCAAGGCTATATTCAAGAATTAGCTGATTTTGTGGATTGGCATCAATTTGTTGCTTGTTTCTCTTCAACAGTTGGTTCACAATGTCAAACAAACCCAATTAAAAAAAATAAGAAAATTTTATATTTTGCCTCAGGCTATATCTGGTCTATTGGGAGAGAAGGATGGGATGCAATAGCAAAAATGGTGGTTATTACATTAAAAAAAAATTATTGAATGGGAAAACAGCGACTTTTATCCTATTCAGTAAGTTTACCCATAAATTTACCTTTGTTGCTTAAAAGTAATGTGCAATTTGATACACTTTCATGGAGGCATATTTAACTCTTTTTTTTAATGTTCTTGCTTTAAAGCTATGCATAATCTAGCCCATTTTCTATGAATTTATCAAATAAAAGCAGTTCATCATTCTCCTTATTTGCCCTTAAGTCCCACCTCTGAACTATTGATAATGTTCAAAAATGACAAAACTAAAAGATTTATACAACTACTACTACTAACAACTTACTATAGCACCAAATAGCCTGAGGCCAACACAGCTACACATGCTTCTCCTCTATCCCAATCTTCTCAAAGCCTCCCTCTCTGCACCCTTCCATTAAATTCACATTTCCCAAAATCCTCCCACCCTAACCATGGACAAACAGCTTTCTGTTTAGCCCTAAACAGTTGGCCAAAAACAACAATCTTTGGCAATCTGACATCCTTCATCTGTGAAATATGCCCTAACCATCTCAACCTTTGTCTTATTATAGCCCTAGAAAGTGGGATTGAGCCACAGTTTTCATAGAGCCTATTGTTTGGAAAATGGTCAGTCAGTTGGGTATCAAAAACAATCTGTAGGCGATTTCTCTGGAAAAAATCCAGAAAAATTTCCACCGATTTTTGGAGCACCTGTGCTTCAGGACCATATTTGACCAATGCTCTCAAGCTCTGATTGAGTAGTAGTTCAGGTGTCTTTACCGCTTGCCCTGAGGAATGGAGTGAAATGCAAATATTTGATTAGTTGAATTTTGCAAACGCTACAGAGTATTCCTGAAAGTTGGTTGTGATTCCTGAGGTAGCTTTGGTATTCAAATGCTGTTGGAAGTCGTCGGTGCAGGAGACAGGGGTGTTAGCCGTGCCCAAATTAACGGTGGCTTAGCAAACTGCACGTCCGCATCGACGTGAATAAATAATAGGTGCCAGAATAGGTAAAAGAGATTACATATTTTATTTTATTTGCACTTGCCATGGGGCGAAAAAGGAAGATTGCTAAAACTGTCCAAGTAGGATCCCAGTCTGTTGAGAACAGTTTGTTGAATTCGACCGTTTCATCTGAAGGGAATAACGATGTCGCTTCACTGAAGACCCTGGCGGATGATTTTGATAAGATGCTAACAATACTTACTGAAAATGGTAGAAAACTAGACTCTATAAACGATAGTATAAAAATGTTAGAAAATCGTATGGTATCAGTGGAGAATACACAGTCTGAGCTAAAATCAGAAGTTAATACTACGAGTTCGCGTGTTACACAGCTTGAATCTGATGTTCTAAACTTAAGAAATCAAATGTCAATTATCGCTAGTGCAACGAAAAAGTATGAAACCGGGAATGCAGATCTGTCTCGTCGGCTTATGGCATCTGAATATCGACATACAGAGACGAATATTATCGTTTGGAATGCTCCCTGCGAAAATACCACCCAAGCCAAAACGTTTTTTGGCCAGTTATGGTTGGAGGGTCTAGGTCTGTCCATGGTCCCGAGGTTTCGAGTTGTTGGTAATGTCCGTAAGGAGCAACCGTATTTTAAAGTTGATGTTGGTTCTCGAGATGCGAAGGTCAGTGTGCTTAAGAACGGAAAGAAATTAAAAGGTAAAGTTATTGGACACCATAGAAATGTATCTGTTAGCGATGATGCACCAATATCAGTTCGCGAAGCTCGAAGGAAGTTGAAGGTAAAGAAATCTAGATTAAATGCTATAGGAGTTTCATCATGGGTTTCCAATACAGTTCCACCATATATAGAGATCGACCGTGGTGGTGTGGCGGCAAAATTTGGTTACGATGAGCCTATCCCTGAGTTATGTGACCAATAGATGGTTATATCATTAATGGTTAATTAAGATTTTTTTAATTTTTTTTTTTTTGTTTTGTTATTTTTTTTTTGTTTTTGTGTTTTTTGAAAAAAAATTAAAAGTTTTTATTTTTTGCTCATTTATTTAGTTTTTGTTAGAATTTAGAATGGGTAAGTGGTAGACACAGGTAGAACATTGTGTTTTCTTCAATTATAATTTTCTGGAATTCAGTAATGGAAACAGTAAGCCTGTATTGTGACAGGCTAGTGTTAGTGTCAATTTTTCACTTTTTTTGTATTCGTTTGTTTATTTATACTATTTTGTTAATATGTTTCTTATTATTTTTAGGTTATATTGTGTTTTTTCTGGAGCTTCGATTACGTTGGAAACGGGACCACCGACCCTCCGAGTTATAGTAAGTTATTCAGTTGGTTAGGTTTGGTTGCAACTACCCTCCTTTTCTTTTATATATATATATATATATATTTATAAAAAATGGTAATTTTTCGTAATGATCGTTTGGATTGGCTTGAGAATAATCCATTGAGTGTTTCGGATTTAGGATTAGGGATACTTCACAGGGATTTTGATATGGGGGTAGATGATGTTTTTCCGAAGGTTAATTATAAGTGCCCAGTTGATTTACATACTAGACTGGCACCGGATAAACTTGGCATTTTTCATTTGAATTGTCAGGGGTTAAATAGTACATTGGATTATTTGTCGGAGCTGTGTATGCTATCTGATTTTCATATTCTTGCACTTACTGAAACATGGTTAATGAATAAAAATTCTGGACTATTTGATATTTTAAATTATAATATGTATGTTAAGAACCGTACTCACCATCAGCATGGAGGACTTGCCCTGTATATTAGAACTGATTTGAATGTGAAGGTTAGGGATGATTTGTATGTTAATAAAGAGATGATTTTTGAGTGTTTTGTTACGGAGGTTGATAAGAATGGTGACCCATTTTTTATTGCTGTTTGTTACCGCCCCCTTCAGCTAGTGTAGATTGTTTTTTAGAATTATTAGAGCAACAAATGGACCTTCTAACTCGTAAGAACATGCCGTGTTTTGTGTGTGGAGATTTTAACATTGATTTGAAATTTTTAGCATCTAATTTAAAAGACCGGAATTTTTTGAATTTAATGTTAGGTTATGGGATGCATCCTGCTGTAAATAATATTTGTACTAGAGTGACGGATTCATCTTCATCTCTAATTGATAATGTATTTTTGAATGTTCCCCATGATTCGTCGAGTGTTGTGTTAAATGATGTTTCGGATCACTTTGGTTTGGCTATATTAGTTCCGGGTATATTTAAGAATATTAATATTAATTGTGATGCTCGCCCTAAGCCTAAGAAATTAATAGTTGATTCAAATACTATTTCAAGATTTAAGCTTAGGATAGAACAGTTAGACTTTAAATTTTTACAAGAAGAAGTAGATTTAAATTTGAAGTTTGAGCTTTGGTATGGTAAGATTAAGGATACGTTTTTGGAATGTTGTGAAGTGTCAGGAATACAGAAGAGAAGGGTGTCTCCGAATAAACGTTGGATTACAAAGAGTTTGTTACAGTCAGTTAATAGAAGACGTTTTTTATATAAGTTGTCAACAAGGAGCAATGATCCTCATGATAAAGTAATATATAGAGTTTACAATAGTAGGTTAAATGCTGCACTCCGACTGGCTAAGGTAGAATATTATAAGGTTAAATTTAAAAAAGTTGAGGGTAACCCGAGTAAGACTTGGAAATTAATTAAGTCCGTGACTTGCCCTGGTAGCGTCTTGATCCGTCCAGATAATATGGGAATGAACAATAATGTTGCAGATGAGATGTGTAATCACTTCGCTACTATTGGGCAGCGTGTGTCATCATCGGTGCCAGTATTTGATCAAGATGGAGATTTTCGTCAGTTCCTACCTGAAGATTGTGATGTGTCTGCGTATCTTAAATCTGTAACTATTGATGAGTTATTTGATGTTATAAATAATATGAAAAATGGTGCATCAGGAGGTGATTTTATTTCGTTGAAGGCTTTGAAGTCGATTTTACCTGTTATGTCTAGTAATTTTTTATGACTGATAAATAATTGTTTAAAAGCTGGAATATTTCCTGATTGTCTAAAGTGCGCGAATGTTATCCCGATATTTAAAGGAGGGGATAAGAATTGTTTTAGTGATTATAGACTGATTATAGACCGATTTCTTTACTGCTATTTATTTCTAGAGTGTTTGAAAAGTTGATTCATGGTAGGATGGTAAGTTTTTTCGAAAACAGACAATTTTTTAGTTCTAGTCAGTTTGGGTTTAGGAGTCATCATTCTACAGAGCATGGAGTTTTGTTTTTAACAACTTTTATTAATGATACTTTAGACAAGGGTCTGAAGATAGCTTCGATATATTTGGATATTACTAAAGCAGTTGACTCTGTTGATCATGATATACTAGTTCAAAAGCTATATAGTAGTGGTATACGTGGTGATTTTTTAAATGTGATAGTTAGTTTTCTTAGTGGAAGGACTCAGTGTGTCGTGATGGATGGAGTTACATCTAAAATCGAATATATTTCGATTGGAGTACCCCAGGGTTCCGTTTTGGGCCCTTTGTTGTTTTTGGTTTATATTAATGACCTTTGTAGAGCTTCAAGTAATGTGTCTTGTTCTTTAGACCTTGATACTTACGGTACTAAAGGAATTCTACCATGTTTTGCTGATGATGCCCATTTCACCGTAGCTGCTAGAACTGAAAATGAGTTGATGACTATATTGAAACAAGGTATTTCTTCGATTGAAAAGTGGATGCGAGTAAATAAATTGAAACTGAATCATAATAAGTCGAATTTTTTGATTTATGGTAGAACTACTGGACATTATCCATGGATTAATAGTATAGAAGTAGGGCACCATACTATTGTAAGATCTACTAGTACTAGATACCTTGGTGTTATAATTTATGAAAGCCTTAGTTTTAAAGACCATATTGCATCTGTTAACAGCAAATTGTCTCGTAATATTGGTATTATCCGTAAACTTAGGTATCTTTTTCCGTGTGAAATTCTGAGAATGTTGTATTTTTCTATGGTTCAACCATATCTCATTTACTGTTGTATGGTTTGGTCGAAAACATTCGTAACTCACCTCCATCCATTCTGTGTAACGCAAAACATGGCAATTAGAGTTCTGTATAGTAATCAAATTGACATATCTGTATCGGTGAGGCATCTTTACCGCGAGTATAAAATTCAACCGTTGGCAGGAATATGTGTATTCTATAATGCTCTGTTTATGTTTAAATATTTAGCTTCGGAGTTACCATCATGTTTTTCAGGAATGTTTAGTCTTGCGTCTACTACTCACGATCATTTGACACGATCTTCTCAGTTGGTGCGAAGACCAGCTATGGTCACGTCTAGGTCTAGGTTTTCAATTCGCCATGTTGTTCCGTTAGTTTGGGAGAGTTTGCCTGAGGATTTGAGGAATGTTGGGGGTTTGCAGGATTTTCATAAGTCGCTAAAGAACCATTGTTTTGATGTGTATATTTTGAATGGATTATTCCACGCCACTTAAGTTTTGTTTTTGAGGAGGGTTTAGTTGCAGCTGAATATGATTATAATTATTATAATTTTGTTGGGTGTTGTTTGGAGGTTCGTTGGTTTTCGAGTCCGGTAAGTTGAGCTCTAATTATGCTTTTTTTTTTTTTTTATATTTCTTTTTTTTTTTTTTTTTTTTTTTTTTTTTGGTTTCTTGGTTTTTTGATTTATTAGGTGGGTTTTCTCCCGCACAAGCATTGCTTCAGGGAATCGATGATGTATATATTTTTTTTTTTTTTAAATAAACCCATTGTTACTTGAAAAAAAATGTCATCACTGTAGCTTCAAATATTCAAATCTTGGTTCAAAAACTTATTTTCCTATTCTGCCAAAACTTTTTTAACTGTGAAATATAAAATTATGAATTCTATTTTTGTTTTATCAAAATACATATTCAATTGTAATAAATGACTGGTAATATCAACTTAGCATTGGATTCTGATATAACGTAATGTTTTTATCTTATCTCCAAGCAAAAAAGGAAGAGTCCCTTCAATGTCCTGTAGGAGCTCAAAACCTATCTTATGATGGTACCAATTAGTATATTTAGAAAGAATATTGAAAGATACATCAATTGTGTGTTCATCTTTTAGCTGACAAATTAATAGAAACATCCCTAAATTTACCAAACATGCTAAGCTTACAGCAGTTTCTGTGGGTGCATTGATGACATCTAGGGTAAAATACCTAATACTTGGACAGCTAATCCTCATCCTGACAAATTCAATCATTTAAAAATTGTATTATATCCCTTAGAGATTTGATTTCACTATCATTGGATTTTTATTAACTATTTTAATAAATATGTCACACATTTGAATATTTTTAGACATATATAATGCTAACTATTTTAAATGCAATAATACCTAATACTGAAGCCTAAACAGAAAGGCAAATTTCTAACTTGAGCCTACTCTAGGAAAATACTACCCAGTCTTGTAAATACCACTACTACTACTAATAAAGTTTGAAGTTGTCCTAAGCTTGAAGTTGGAATGCCTCTTGCCTCCCCATATTTTAAAAAAGACATAAAAGTTCTTGAAGATCTGCAGAGACATGCCACGAAAATGATAACTGGCCTGCGGGAGCTTTCCTACCCTGTAAGACCATCAAAGCTGAATCTCCCTACACTTGTTTACAGGAGAAATGGAGGGGATGCCATTTTAGCCTACAAGTTATTGAGGGTTAATACTCTCCCAGCATTATTCCCTACTGTTAGTACCAACTAAAGAACTAGAGATGATAACCTGAAACTTGACAAGCAGTCTACAATATTTAGAGGTACTCAAATCTTTTAATTACAAATTGTCAATAGTTGGAACAAACTATCTAATGAAACAGTTAATGCTGAATCCATTGATGTTTTTAAAAAAAGGTTGGATGCTGAGTGGTCCTCTAGAGAGCATAACTCAATTGGGATGTTACTGATTATGGGACAGCACCTGGTCACTAAAGAACTTTGTCAGTCATCATTCTGGAGCTCTACAAGTAGAAATCCTTAGATTGCTCCTAGCTGCAATTTAAGGTAATAACTACTCACTGCAGCACCAAGCTGCCTAAGCACAAAACAGCTATATGCACTCCTCATCCATTCCAATCTATTTAAAGCCCCACTCTTTAAACCTCCCAATCCCAATCTATTTAAAATTTCACTCTTTAAACCTCCCAAGAAATTTCCATTTGCTTTAAATCTTTCCTTACAACATCCTCCCACCCTATTCAGGGTTAACCTGCTTTTTGTTTGTGTGACAAGGATGATTTTTGGCAGCCTGTCATCTGCAGAATGTGTCTTAGCCATCTCAACCTTAGTCTCATTGTAGCCTTAGAAATCAGGATTAAAAGACATTTTTGTAAAGCTTACTATTTGAGATACAATCAGTCAGTTGGGTACCCAAAATAATCCGTTGGGAATTTCTCTGGAAAACATCTAGCAAATCCTCCTCTGCCTTTGGAATGTTAAACTTAATCAATGTCATCATTGTAGCTTTCAATATTCTAATATTGGTATGCAGACTTATCTTCCTGTTCTTTTAAACTTTTTTTTCAACTTTGAAAAAAATACCCTTGACCTTGGCAATTCTACTGTTAACATCTTCACTGTATCCACAAACTTTACTAATAATACTACCTTGGTAAGTGAAGCTGTCTACTTGATCAATCTGCTTGTTACCCAATATCTCCTATTCATCTTCACTTATTCCCAGTCTTAGCAACTTAGTCTTCTTAAAATTGACTTTCAAATCTATTCTTGTGGCTTGAACTCTCAAAACCTCAAAAAATTCATTCATTTTGTAGGCTAAACATTTTCACCTAGGATGTTCAAATCATCTGGAGAATGTAAGTCTGGGAGAGTTGAGAGTTTTACTCCCCCAATTTAATATGTTCTCTCATTGCTTTTGCGATGCTCCTTAGGACAAAGTCCATCAACATGATCCATATAAATGGGGACAGATTGCAACCCTGCTTAACTCCCAATTTAATATGAAGCCAGCAGCTAACTTTATTCCTTACATTAGCCACAGCAGTGTCAGTCTTGTATATAACACTAATGACTTTAATGTAGGGCAAAGGCACCAATGATTTGACAAAGTGCAATTTTGGAACCACTGTCAAAATTTTCCATCAAAATAGGATAACTCTGCTTAGTGGTGACTTGGAACACCATCTCTTGAAGCCTTTATTATATTTAGACAATGCGAAACATGGACACTATATCCAATACATCCAGATACGAAAAGAATATTCAATTCAATCAGTTTCCTGTTTTTGACACGAAATGAGCTCCTGACAATTTTTTAGCTATGCAATGTTCAAACTGTCAGTACTTGATTATTTTTTGGCAAAAAAAAGTCAGGATCAGCACCAATCTCCATCAAGATACATCTGATCTTCCCTAAAATGCAGCCATATTGGCTTTTTCTTGATAAAATTAAGTTAAATGGTAGCTAATATTATATTGACAAAGTTATGTTCCAAGTATCAAAAATTCTTGTCTGATTTAATTGAATACCAGACCAACTAAAAATGTTCCTTTAGCCAAATTCAAATGCAGATATTGGCTTCTATTATGAGATTCATTTCTTTTGAGATTATCTTGTAGTAACCTTGTCAAAATTTTTACGGACAGCAACAGGCCCTGTCAAAATATTGGTAACTCTGTCAAAACTTCACTGGACATGTAAAACAGATGAGAAACAATTGGTGTTGAATTTAAGGGCACTTTCTCAACAACATTAATTTTTTTCAATTTTAATTTTACTGATTTGATGCTAGATTTTTCCATCATCTGAGGAACTGCTGCTTGGCCTCATGCCATGTTCATATTTTTAAGCATTTGACTTCGTTGATCACAACACCCTAATTCATTTATCACTGAATAAATTTGAAGTACACCCTCTCTTAGTAAATTTTATACATCTTTCAAATAGATCCAAAGCTGTGAAATACAAAATATTCTCTATGAATCCCTCTCTAATTAGCATAGAATTCATACCCCACCCAAAATGCTAATGAAACATGTTAAACTCCTTGGTGTCACAAACTTCTAATAATATTAAGTAGGGCATGCATATTTCAAGAATTCTGGACTTTCCAGACAAAGGATAGTCAAAAGTAAAATTTTTAAAATGGATTAAACTGGTAGATTAACTTTGAAATGGTCAAATGTTGACAACACTTTAACTGTGAACAACAAAGAAATCTTTGCTGGACCATTAAAGATGAGACAAAGTGGCCCATTCAAGGTAGCATTTATAAAGAGACCTATGTCACGCTATTATATCACACAATATGTTATAGAGATCTAGGTCACACAATTACACTCCATATGATTATCCAATTTTGTCCCTATACTTGAGGCAATTTTTTAGTTTTTTGCTTCCACTATCTGAATAGTATTTTATACATTTACCCATTTAAAAAGTTGAAGAGAAACAGCAAAATAAAGTAAAAAGAATAGGCATGTTCAATCCACCAGGATACACCCACAAGTATTCCCCAAGTATTTTGACACATGTCAAACAGGGTTCTGACTTGCATCAAAAACAGGTAACTTTTTTGTTCTGTTGAATAACTTTGGAATAGTTTACGATAACGATAACGATTTTATTTTCAAACACCTTAAAAACAATCATGCCAATCAGCAGCAGTTTTTGTCATAATAAGACACTAAACATATAAAACATTAGAAAATCACAGCCACAGCCATCATCATGCAAAAATATATATTGATTCAAAATATCACAAATTCAAACTAAACAGAGTCAAACAGAGTCAAGTTTAATGACTTGTGATAATGAACTAAAGAAAATAAAATATACAATTATTGACAAGTGGGTTCAGAATTAAAATCTTGACAAACAAGGGAACAAAACTACTTGCATACCGCATATGCTGTGCTGGTACCATCTGAATTTTTGGTGCTGGTTGAGCTACATTTTGCAGGAGCCTTTGGCGTGAAGGGAGCTGCTCAGGGGGGAGGATTCCACAAAGCTGCAGATTTTCCAAAATACTGACACCATATTTAAAACACAATTCATCATGGCATGTTGATGGTTTTAAGCAAAAATTGTTTCAAAAGGGAGCAATAGGGGACTTTGGGAGATTTTGACACTACCAGAAGAGCTTGGTACTGGATCCTTTTCAGGCAGTCCTTCTGGTCCAAAGTCAGGCAATAATGCCAAACAGGACAAGCATATTCTACCAACAGTCTGACAAATGTAAGAAAAATATGCAATAGGTGGGGGGGGGGGGGGGTTGGAACGCCATGCTGAGCAAGGAGTTTTAAAGAAAGGATACCCAGGTTTGCCCATTTGATCATCTTCTGTGTCTGTTTTTCCCACTTCAGGTCATGTGTGAGATATATTCCCAAGAGTTTGATATCCATGATGCCTGAAACATTCTGTGAAGCAGGGGATAAATTGTCCCTTAGAAAAGAGAAAGTTAATATGAGCAATTTTTCACTATCAATGATCATTTTGCCCTCCTCAGCTTGACATGATAAACTTGCCATTATTTTGTCTGCTTCACTTGAAACACTCTTCCCCCAGCTCCAGTACAGATAGATCACCAACAAATTTAAAGTGATCCAACTCATCATTTGCCAACTCATTTACCATAACCAAAAAAAGTAGAGGGCCTAAAACTGTTCCCTTGGGAGCTCCACAGTAAATTGACTGGGGATCAGAATAGGTTGATTTATACTTAGTTTTTTGGCTTCTACCTGAAAGAAAATTTGCAACTATTCTTATCAAATATACATCAACATTAAAATTTGTCAATAGCTTGAGGATAAGGGTTCTGTGGCAGATCAGGTCAATTGCCTTCTTTAGGTCAGTTGTAATGAGGTTGACCCAGTGTTCTGGTTCATCTAGATGCTTTAAAATCTTATCAAGCAAACTAACTAAGTAATGGCTTGCTGAACTCTTGGGAATATTACCGAATTGCTGAAAATAAAAGTTTTCAGCCACTCAGCAATGAAACTTTCATAAATCTTGCTAAAAATCAATGTCATTGTAATAGGCCAAACACCAGCAAAATCACAAGGGGGCTCCTATTTTAGGGATAGGGGTTATGAATCCACTTTTCCAAATTCGCAGATACTGGCCTGACATTGTAATCTTGTTAAATATTAAAGTTAAAAGAGCACTTAAAAATTTAGGAAAAGCCTTAATGAGGTCAACAGGAATATTGAGTGGTGTAATGCTGGTCCTCTTCAGTTTCATAAATTTGAGGCGAACTTGAAATTCTGTGATGATTGGAAAATCCATAAGATTTGGAGATAGATGCAGAAAATCCTCCAAGTTTAGTGGTGGAAGTGACTGAACAATGGCTGCCAGGTGAGTGTTTAGGCAATCTGCAGTTTCTTTTTCCAGCTCATCATAGCCAAAATCCAATCCAGTCTGCATTTTACCTGTCATTTGCTTTTTCCTTTTGTACCACTGTCCAGGCTTAGAATCCAATAAATGAGACACTTCCTTTTGGTAGTAAACCACTGCTGCTTGGCAGGTCATTCCTCTGATTTTATTCTTCAGGTTAGTAGCTTCTTTATGTTTTTTTTTGTTCCTGAAAAGTTGTCTCATTTTCGTGCTTTAATTTCTTTTGTAACGTATGAATGATCTGCTAAAAAACGTTTGCTAACTTTTTCAGGAAAATAGAAATGGTACTTGCCAAGAAGTTTTTCTTGAAAAGTAGTGGCCATTTCATCAGTATTAGCCATAGAAAAAAAACTGTCCCATTTTTCAGTCGTAAGCCAATTACCAAAACCAAACAATCTGCTGTTTGTGATTGGCTGACTTGTAGTTGTTTCTGTAGTGTACATGACCTGGACTTCGCTTATGGGGTGTAGCTCAAGGGTGAAGTGGTATCCTTCCTCCTATTGGGGGGCCTGGGGAGGGTTTCCTGTAGAATTGAGACATGTTAGTAGCTATGCAGTCCAGAGCTGTGCCATGTTTTGTTGTTGGGCAATTAACTAACTGTTTTAGACCTAATCTTGAATCAGTTTAGCTGATACCATAGTTTCTGCACAGACAGTGCAAACATTTAAGAGTGCTCTCTTTGAAACTGAGTTCTATGAAAAACAGCTTCAGTAATATAGTTAGTTATATAATTGTTTCACTGAAGAATATATTTTGTTTTGTGTTTTGCAGTGTTGCTGTTGAGTTGTTATTTTTTGTATTTGTACTGCAACAAGCCTATGGTTTTTTCCTGTGTTGAATAAAATAAATAATAAATAAATACAAGGATAGGGCCTTCACTAAAGATATTTTATCAGCTATCAAATGCTTGCTCATAATTTATAAAACTGAGAAGTAAAGGTATTTAATGACTCAGGTATTTCTTAATTTATTAATCTAAGAGTGAAAGTTGGGTTGATGCTTCCTCTACCCTTCCCAAAGCCACTGTTCTTTTGTTAAAACTTTATCTACAGCCTCTCTAAGTCTTAAAAGTATCATTATGCTAAGTACTTTGTTTCCAAGAAAAACAAAGCTAATGTCTCTATTACTACAACAGACACTCTTGTCACCTTTCTTACAGAGGGTTTTAATTAAAGTTTCCCTATAATTAGCAGGTACTACCCTTTTTCAAAAATCATTTTCATAATCTATAGCAATTTATCTTTAACTTCATAACCAGCATATATAAAAAGTTCATTACCACACTATCAGTGCCTGGGGCCTTATGATTTTTCAACCCTTTTAGTAGGCTACTGTTACTAATTTTCAACACAAAATAAATGTCACTAATTCTTCTTCAACAAATATGCATAGGCTATGCTATCAATAATGCCAAATAAAGCTAATTAAAAAAAAACTAAATTAGCTTAATTTTTTTGCACAACATTGGGCTATATCTAGCCCCATTAGAAGAGGAGGCTAAAGAAAATTCAGGAGTGTAATTTGCTATGGGGCAGGGGGCAACTGCCCCCTCCAGACCCAAGTTTACCCCCCCCCCATACCTCAGCTTGCCCCCCTCCCACCTGAAATTTAGTTTCTGCAAAAAATCTTGTCCAAACTAAGATAAGCTGGATTCAATGTCAGTTTTCTTTAGTATATCTTTACCTTTATGGTAATAGATGACTCATTTAGAGTTGTCACTACCATTTTCGATTGATTTGGGAAAATTGGCTCTAACTTTGCCCCCCCCCCCCGGGATTTTGAAAAAATTATGGCACTGCATATTTGTAAGGGTAAGCTAGCTATTAATTTATTTAGTACCAGCATTAAAAAGCTTGGTAAAGGTAAAAAATAGCAGATCTTCAGAAGGAGACATACCCAGAACAAAAAGAGACATTTCAGATTGTTAATTTTATGCTCATTTTCATTGTTTTGTTCATGTTTTGAGCAATCAATCCCTAGCCCTTGTCTAATGATCTCAAATAGCCTCAGGCTATGTAGAAAAACTAGGCTAATAAATGATGAAAACTGATCCAAAAAGTGGAAAAAAGCAAGAGAATATGATTTACTGATTCTTGCTGCATATTTCAAAGAAAGTATGTGATCATTTTTTGGTTAGTTTGTTTATAGTCTTGGGCTCAATGCAGCCATAAGAGGAGGGCTGTGAATGGATAGTCAGCAATGTAAACAAAGCTATAGAAATAAGAATAAAATTATGGTAAATTTGCAGGTGGCACAATAATTTAGCTAGGATGAAAGAGAATACATCATTTGATGCCTTTTTTTATGCTCTTTCATAATTCCATGATTACTTCTGTTGCAAATTGCATCTTGAGCCCCTAAAAGGACCCCAAAGGTGTTTTATATAAATAATGAAAGAGCATAAAAAAAGCATCAAATGATGTTTTCACTTTCATCACAGCTAAATTATAGAGTCCACTACAAATTTACCATGAAATTTTCCCACCCCCACCACCCCCATGTGCAAATATATACCCTGAACTGGAATATACCCTGAACTGTTGACAGCAAAGTTTCTAATTGCAAAATTCAGTGCTATTTTTGTTGACAGCATTTGAAAATCTTGAAACATAGGAAAACAGTTTATATTTGTGTTGCTTAATTAATGAGGTTTGAATTGTTATAAATAAGTATTTTTTGAATATATTACTCTTGAAAAACTTATTTATAAATTAGTGATTTTTTTTAACAACTTTTCAATAACTTAACCACTGTTGATAACTTCTTTGGGTGGTTACAAAAATGAATACCCTTGGGGCTCCTTCAAGGGCTCAAGATGAAATTTGCAACAGAAGTGATTATTGAATTATGAAAGAGCATAAAAAAAGACAACATGATGCATTCACTTTCATCCTAGTTAAATTATTGTGCCACCTGCAAATTTACAGTAAATTTGGTATATTCGAGATAAAGATATTTATTTTGAAAAATTACTTTCACAAGCCCTGAAGGGCTGAATTTGAATTTCAAAGTCCATATAAAAAAAAAAAAAAAAAAAAAAAATCATAACAAAAGCACAGCAACAAAAAAATTGGCAACCAATGCAAAAAAATAAATAAATAAATAAATATTGGAATACTATATGATTCCTTTGTCACTTATATTAAAAACTGCAAAATGACAACTAGTTAAAAAGATAAAAACTGATAAAACTAAAAAAAACAACAAAAAAACACATTAACAAATGTTTAAAAAACAACATAAAAAGGGGATAAGGAGCAAAAACAAAAAAAATGAGTAAAAAGAAAAACAAGCTGTTTCTTTTGTCATGTAAGAGAAAAGATAAGATTTATGTACAAATTAACAACTTTTTATTATATCAGTAAAAAAAGGGATAAAAGATTTCTTATACCACAAGGTACAAAGAATGAAAGACAAGGTGAGGGTAGGCTGGGACACAGTTTGTGGAGGAGAATTTCTATCAGGTACATGGTATTCAGGGAAAAGGTTTGCAGTATGGGGGTTCGAAAGTGCCAACTTACCAAAATGGAGACACAAATTATTTCTTTGTCTCTTGAGGGTCTCTAGTTTTCAAATATTTAACAAATGCAAATATGGTATCTTGCCCTCTTTAAAAATAATTCTTAGAGCTCTCTTTTAGACATTTTCAATCTTTTGTGTTGCGTCAATTGAGAGGTCAGGGTGTCACAGAGGACAAGCATACTCTAATATGGGATGCACAAAAGAAATGTATACCTGTATTAAATGTGATTTAGGACAACTGAATTTATTTAAAAGTTTAAGAAGGGACAGCAAAGAGTTTACTTGTCGTAGTATATTATTTATATGGACATCCCATTTCAAATTAGAAGAAATTGTAGCGCCAAGGAGTTCAAGAGATGTGACAGAGGTTTCAGGAGGAATAGGAGGAAGAAAAAGGGGAGGGGATTTAAGGAAACTTACTGAGATTATTGCGGATTTAGAAGGGTTAACTATTGCGGATTAACTGTCAAGTCAAGAGAAGAGGCCTCACAGGCAATATCTCGGAGTATGCCCATTGGGTTTCTAAACATGTTTTTATGACATATCTCTAAAACTGTCAAGTCATTGACAAATTTCTACCTATTGTCATAAAGGGTTGAAAGGCTGTTAATCATCAGAGAAAAAAGGAGAGGGCCTAGAATAGTCCGCTGAGGAATGCCATTAAAAATAGGGAGACAATCTGAGAAACAATTTAGATATTTAACTGCTTCAGATCTATTAGAGCAAAAAGAGGCAATGAGCTTAACAAGGAAAGTACTACTGACCTACAAGTAAGGTGAATATACCACTTGATACTTTTTTATGCTCTTTCAAATTATAATAATTGCTTTACACAAGAATTTTATTATAAGCTATTTACAGATCCTCAAAGATGATAACTTTTTCCCTTATTTAAGATACTGCTTAAATACTGTTGTATTTACTTGTTTAAACTGGTTAACTGAATCAACTGTGATGAAATCAAGAACCAAAGAACACATGAGAAATATATAACTTTGACTATATACTTTTAAATAAGGGGGACGGGGTAAGGTACAGTGAAGCTGCAGTTGAAATGTGCTAGCCTACCTAAATTATTTTGCATAGCCTATAATGAGGTAAAAATTGTCATAAAAAAGTGAAAAACAAGAGAAAAAAATAATAGTAAAGAATAGGGTAAATTTTTTGCAGTTCATATTATTGAATTACAAATAAAGTAAACATACCACTTGATGCTTTTTTATGCTCTTTTCAAATATAATAATCATTTTGTTGGAAATGAATTTTACCCCCACCCCTATATATGCCAATTCAGGGTGTATGTTTGCCCATCAGGGGGGGGGGGGGTCGTTTAAACCTGCCTCTCATTTACATCATAAATAAATTTATCCTCACCTTCCCTAATGTGCAAATATATACCCTGAATTGTTATACATAAGGGTGGGGGTAAAATTCATTTCTGATAAAAATGATTAGGCCTATTATATTTGGGAAGAGCATAAAAAAGGCATCAAGTGGTTTGTTTTCTTTATTTGTAAGTCAATTTACCAAGAATAGACCCTTAAAGTCTAAACTGGTGGTGCTGATCTCTCTCTCAAGGCCTTTAAGCCAGAAAGTGTAATGGGGGGATGAAAGCCAACCATCCAGAGTTTTTGCACACCCTCACTGTATACTTTCCCCAGATTTCTCTAGGTACTCATTTTGGTAAATTTTTACCAAATCATATTATTGACTTACAAATAAAGTTAATATACCACTTGATGCCTTTTTTATGCACTTTAAAATTATAATAATCATTCTTGTTGCAAATGAATTTTAGTCCCAAACCCTATACATACCAATTCACGGTATATATTTGCACATTAGGGGGGTGGGGGGAAAGTTTAATCTTACCTCTCATTTATATTGGAAATAAAATTTACCCCCACCCCCTAATGTGCAAATATATACCCTGAATTGGTATAAATAGGGGTGGTGGTAAAATTCATTTCCAACAAAAATTATTGTTATATTTGTAAAGAGCATAAAAAAGGCATCAAGTGGTATAGGCCTATTCACTTTATTTGTAAGTCAATAATATTATTTGGTAGAAATTTACCCCCATTTTCAGCTGGGTCAACTCTGGCTCAACTTACAGAGTCATGTCATTGACCTCATCCCAAACCAAACAATTGGATATTTGGATTTGAACCCTTGCCCTTTAAACAAAGGATTCCAAATCCAGCACACCAACCACTTGGCTAGGACAAAAAAAGGTAGGTATCATCTTTGAGGATCTGTATTGGAATTAAATTTCTAAGTAAAATTATAATATTTGGAATAAGGTCTTAGGTCGGTTTAGTCTCTTTTATTCTAGGCTATGATGTCTCCTTCTGAAGAGCTGCTATTCTCAACCTATACCAAAGGCTCATCAAGTAGTAGTATTGTCTTTTATACAGTCAACTAACAAAGAAAACTTGATATCTACCTAATTTGGGTACGAGAAGAGCTTATTAATGTAGACAATGAACTTGACAAACAATAATAATTTTTTGCTATTTCTTTCACAGAAGATATTGCCACCCAGAACAGGGTTGCCAACTGCAAACCTGAAAAAAGAGTGCAAATTAAGGCCAAAAAAGAGTGCAAGTTGTTAAAAGCGTGTGCAATTCCAAAACTTGCGCGCGCGCGGCTGCCGCCGCGGGCGCAGCCCCTTTCACTGTTCTCACCATTCTTACGCCATAAAAACATATTTACCAGTTATCCTTCAATCGATAAACGTATTATCTTTAAATTTGTATAATTTTATTCAAAATAAAGTTAGGAAGTCAACCTCTAAAAAATAAGTTAGATAGTGATTATCATTCTTTTTTTTAGCTTTAAAGGTAATGCTCTGCTTGAAGTTTGCAGGTGTTCATTTCGATTGCTTAGATCTTTCACTGAACTATAGTTGAATGCATCCAATGTCTAGTTAAAGTTTTATTTACATTTTATCTAAAAGTTTTGAAAGGAATATAAGAGGTTCAAGTAACTAGTCGTGAACTATAGCTGACTTCATTCTAGTCAAGTACCGTACCTTAATACAGCGAAAAAAAATGAAAGCAGAAACAAAACGGAGTTATCATCCTTCAAAACACCACACAAAATTGCGTTTTTATTGCATTTTTATTTGCATTTTTTCAAGTTGTGCCTCAGTGTCACCCATCCAATTCGGAAACCGTTGAAGAAGAGGCACAAGAGTGTCCACATCTCCAGATAAGGCAAAATTTGGACTTAAGCATTTGATATTTACCAACGTTAGGTCATTGTCATCAATCCGTTTGCTCATTTGTGAGCACAATTTCAAAAAAAAATCAGACAGCTCATCTGGATACAGGAATCCTGCTGAGCATTCAATAGGCCAGTGTTTTGCAGCTTCTCGTGAGGCACAGTGCATTTGGTCCCAACTTTATACAATCAAGTGCAAGAAAATGAGCTGGGCTCAACCGAACTTCAAATGGATCTCGTACGCGCCCTATTGCTTCCTATTTGACAAAGCACTTGAGAAGCAACAGATACGTCTGTCGCGAACTTTCCAAAAGCCTGTGAATCCATGCTCCCTCAGCTTGAGACTCTTTGTTTAGTGCATTAATCTTTTGTAAGACAAATGGAAGAAAATACTAAATAACTTTCACAGATGAATCACGCATAAAAGCAAGAATTTTATTAGCCTTTTCTTTGTCTCCTCTATCTCCAACGGAGTCACCTTCTCCATGGTTGGTAAAAAATAAAAGGAGTGGGTCCACTGCTCAAGGATTCGTTCAATGGAAGCTTCAAGAGTGGCTACGACTTAATTTTGGGAAAGCTTAAGGGTTACATGTGTCAGAAATTTTGTTAGATCTTTAGTTCATCATTTATTTTTGGGCTTTATTCCACATACACGAATATGTAACATTCAAAAATCCCAGTTCCATTTGGCAACTTCTTAGCTACTTATGTAGAACAAAGACCAAGGTAACGGCTGGTGCAGCCTCGCACAGGCAAATCTGGCACATATTCTTTTAACAGCGTACCAAGACCTTTTTGATGTCCAGTGTTAACACTGGTTTTGTCAAAGCCAATCGCCATCAAATTTTGCAAAGATATTCCTAGGCTTTCAAAGTGTCCAAGTATTAGACACTTCTGGCAAAAGCACCAGAATATCTTCTTGCACTATATCTTTGGAAGCTCTGTACTTCGCTATAAGGACCAAGACCTTCTGCCAAGATTTATTGGTAGATTCGTCAACTATTAAAGAGATAAATGAGCTTTCTTCAGTTCGCAAGAAAGCATATCTCTTTCTACAGGGGCAATGACGTGTCTAATTATCCCACTAGTTGTAGTTATGCCCTGATTGAAACTTTTACAAAGTTCCGGTTTCCAAAAGCATTTTTCAGGACTGGAATTAAAGTGTCAATTTTTGCAATGGGAGTGTCTTCCAAGACGACACACGACGTAAGCTTCAAGCTGACTTCAATTAAAGACTCAGCATGTTATTTTTGGGAAGGTATTCGTACTGCAGCATTGATGTCCAATGGTTCTAAACTCTGCTCTTGTGAAGCTTTGTTCTAAGATGGCGCGTCACGTTTGCCACACATCCGGTTATGTCTTTATAACACACTTTACAGTAAACTGAGTCCTGGCATCATTCAAAAAACAATCAGAAATTAAATAAAAAAACAAATTTTCTCAACTGAAAGTAAGGAGCAACGTTAAAACTTCAACCAAACAAAAATTACAACGTATATGAAGGGGTGTTGCCTTCTCCTCAACACCTCACTCTTTACGCCAAAGTTTGAATATTGTCCCAATTCTTTAAAAAGACTGCTGAAACACAAGGGTCGTTTAAGTAGACCAATAAGAAGCTTTTTAAAAATACTAAAAAACTTTAGCGTGAAGAGCTAGGTGTTTGGGCGGGGGACCCTCTTCAAATACGTGTTAATTTATTTTCGTTTAAAGTTTTGATGTTGCTCCTTACTTTCAGTTGAAAAAAACTTCCTGTTTTTTTTTAATAGTGTTAAAAACCATGGCTGAAATAGGAAAAAGGGTTGGACAGATAAACTAGGCACCTATTTTCTCCCTGTGCAAGATTACTCTTGTACAAGACTACTTGCTTACTGCATGAGCTCTGGGGAATGTAAAAGGGGTGATTAGCCTATTCTACAATTAGCTTTGCTTAAAATTGAGAATATAAGCACTTCGTAGTTCTGCCAAGCTTTGTTCATAAGCAAAGCTTGTCAAAAACAAAGATGTTTTAAACTCAGTCCTACTTAAAATTCAGCACGCGAAATAGACGTGGATGATTTTAATACCCGGCCAAAGCTTGCCCCATCCCCCAACTAAACTTTAGAGTCTTCAAAAATCTTATCAAACCTATATAGGCCCGCATAATTATAGCATCCACAGAAAAGGATTATTTTTTTTAGTATACCTGTCTTTTTGGTTCTATATTGCTCATTCTTTGGTAAATATTGATCAGTTTATATTATTGACCTATGAATAAAGTGAACATACCACTCGATGACTTTTATTATGTTCGTTCCAAATATACTATTTGCTTTTTCCGTAGATTTACTTTACTCCCAGCCCCTATGGTATATATTTACTCATTAGGGGAGAGGGGCTTGTAAAGTTCATTTCTGACGCAAAGGAATATTAAATTTTGATTCAGGATGCAATTCTGACTATAGAGGTAAGTTTGAATTTTACCCCCATCCCCACCCCAATGTGCAAGTATATACCCTGAATTGGTATATTTGGGTGGGGTGATGTGAATTTGCGCCAAAAACGATTATTATATTCGGAAAAAGCATAAGAAAAGGCATCGAGTGGTGTGTTTACTTTATTCATAGGTCAAAAACGAGAACTGCTCAATATTTGTCAATTTTTCATTGTCATTTTCAATTGGCTCGAATATTTTTGGCCCTGGATTCATTTCCGTGCCGTTTCTGGTGGTGCCGTTTTTTGTGCTATTTGGATGTTAGAAATGGCAAAACTGATTTAAATCACGTATATATGAGCAATAGCTTTCAAATCAGCCATTAAACATCTCTCTAAGAAGCTTCGGAAGCCCACTAGCCCCTAGCTTTTCCACTTGGGACATGGCATCAATAGTGTCATTTTTAGTGTCATTTGGCAGTTGAAGTTGATGGAATTTATGAATAAATCGTAAATATGACAGAATAGCTTTAATGTGAGCTATTAAACATCTGTCTACGATGTTTTTGTAGCCCGCTAGCCCCACCCCTCGAGATATAGCACATAATGTGCCATTTTTTCCGCCATATGGCACTTTCAGATGGTGGAATTTATAAAAAGCACAAATATGTGAGAAACAGCTTTCTAATGAACCATTAAACATCTCTCTATGATATTCTGGTAAACCGCTAGCCCAGGTGGAAAAAAGAACAGAAAAAAAACGGGAGACAGATCAGTGCTACCCATACAAAAAAGTGATTTTTCTTGTTTTTCAAGGTTGGTGACTGTAATTTCCTTGAATTAGGTTTTCGACTATGATGATTTCAATGGTACATTTTTCATTTTGATCCAACACCATTCGCGAGGCGTTTCAGTCTTTTATTTAAATAACCATAAATTTCTCTTCCCAATAAACGTTTATTTTTAATACGAACTGAAACGATAGTTACCATTCCTGAATAAGTGTTAGATGAAAATTTGTTCTAAGTTTTTTTCAAAACGCGTTTTTTAACTTTTGGTTACTATGGGCCGTGGTTCACTCTTTATTAGGTTGCAGCTGCAGCTACAACCATGATAGTAGAATGGGGGGTACCAGCCCCATTGCCCACCCGTGCTGCCACATACAACTTTTTTGCACCCCAAATATGGGCATAGAGTCCCTAGGGAGAAAGATTGCGTAATCGGTCAATGACCTCTTTTTCCAAGGTCGATTTATTTGATGTTTCTATGTGTAATAACTCCGGAACGAAGGTTGCACATGCGCATTGAATTCTAACGGGAACAATGTTATTGATCTAGGACTCGAGGGGAAGTGAATTTCCGAGAACTTGATTGCGTAATCAAAGTGTGTCAACAACAACAACATCGACCTTGACATTCGCTGAGAGCGTGCACTTACAACAACAACAACATCGACCTTGGAACACCTGTGCTGTCGACCTCAATTCACCTATCGTGAATCAATAATTCCCCTTAGAAACAACAAATTAATTCCCCTTTCTTGACAGATCAATCAACCAATGACATCATCTGTCAGACTTTAAAAATTTTCGCCTAGAAACGATTCTGCAGGAATAGATCCAAGTCATTAATGTCTTTGCCTCGGAAACAACTCTTTTGGTCGAACTCCAAAGGATATTAATAGCCAAAGGCCATGGAAACAATTCCCTAAGAAACATCTTAGCGATGAATTGTCTTAGCGCGGGAATCAGGTTTCTTATTAATTTGAAATGCATTAGCGCAGAGATGCCAAAAACAAAAGGAACACGCTGAATTACGTTTAGGGATTATTTGGGCGAAACTGTTTTAGACAGGTTATGGAACTATTTCGGCGAAACAGTTAGAGACATTTTAAAAGATGATTTTTGAAGAGATTTTAGAAGAGAATTTAATGGTGAAACTCTGTGGTCGTTATAATACACAAGTTTCATTTGAACAGTGTTGTGAGGTCCTCTAACCCAACCCCAAAGGGTTCCAATCCTCCTACCCCAACCCGAAGGAAGCCCCTGGTCCTCAAAGGCCCCCCAAGCTCCCAAAGGGCCACCGGCGCCCCCAAAGGCCCACCCAGCCCCCCCCAGCCCCTCCCCGGGCCCCCCCCAGGCCCAGCGCGCACCCAAAGGACCCACGGGGTCCCAAAGCCCCTCCACCGGTCCACAAATGTTCCCCCGGACCCCAACTGCCCCCCCCCCCCGGACCCCCAAAGGTCCTCCCTGTGCCCCAAAGGCCCTCTCCCGGTCCCCAAAGGTCCCCGGACCTCCAAACGCCCTCCCTGGGCCCCAAAGGCCCTCCTCCGGTCCCCAAAAGTCCCCCAGGCCCCCAACTGCCCCCCGGACCTCCAAAGGCCCTCCCTGAGCCCCAAACGCCCTCCTCAGACCCCCAAAGGCCCTCCCCTGGTCCTCAAAGGTCCCCCGGGCTCCCAAAGGCACTCCCCCGGTCCCCAAAGGTCCCCGGACCCCCAAACGCCCTCCCTGGTCCCCCAAAGGCCCTCCCCCGGTCCCCATACATGCACACAAAAACTTACACACAAAAAAAAACTTACACAAACACACATAAAACTTACACACACACACATGAAAACTTACACACACACACACACTAAAAAAAAAACACACACCCCAAAAAAAACACACACACACACACACAAAAACTAACACACACACACACACACAAAAACTTACACATGCACAATAAAAATTACATGAACACAAAAACTTACATTCACACAAAAACTAACAAACAAACACACAAAAAAATAACACAAACACACAAACACACACGAAAAAAAACACACACACGCCAAAACTCACACACACACAAAAACTCACACACACACAAAAACTTACACACACACACAAAAACTAACACACACAAAAAAAATTACACACACACACACATGAAAACTTACACACACACGCCAAAACTTACACACAACCACAAAAACTTACACACACACAAACACACACACACAAACTTACACAGGCACACGAAAACTTACATGCACGCACAAACTTATACACACACACAAACACAAAAAACTAACACACACAAAAACTTACACACACACACACACACAAACTTACACACACACACACACAAAACTTATAACCACACACAAAAGATTAGACACACAAAAACTTACACACACAAAAACTTAGACCCACAATCAAAAACTTACATTCACACAAAAACTTACATTGACACAAAAACTTACGCACACACAAAAACTTACAAACATTCACACGCCAAAACTTACACATACACGCAAAAACTTACACACAAACACGCATGAAAACTTACACACACACGCCAAAACTTACACACACACACGCCAAAACTTACACACACACACACACACACAAAAACTTACACACACACACACAAAAACTTACACATGCACACGAAAACTTACATGCACACAAAAACTTACACACACACACACACATACATGCACACGAAAACTTACATGCACACAAAAACTTACATGCACACAAAAACTTACACACACACACACATACAAAACTAACACACACACAAACACGAAAACTCACACACACACTCCAAAACTTACACACACACACACAAACAAACACACACACACCCACACTCGCACACACAAACTAACACAAACACACACACGCACAAAAACTAACACTCACACACAACAAAACTAACACACACACGCCAAAACTTACACACACACACACACACACACAAACTTACACACACACACACAAAACTTACACCCACACATAAAAGCTTAGACACACAAAAACTTACACGCACACACACACACAAAAAACTTACACCCACACAAAAAAGCTTAGACACACAAAAACTTACACGCACACACAAAAACTTACACCCACACGCAAAAACTTACATGCACACAAAAACTTACATACACGCAAAAACTTACACATACGCACAAAAACTTACACACACAAAAAAACTTACACACACACACACAAAAACTTACACACACACACAAAAACTTACACACACACACACACACACACACAAAACTTACACATGCACACGAAAACTTACATGCACACAAAAACTTACACACACACACACACACACAAAAGTTAGAACAAATACAAAATGTTCCTTTATTACCTCTGCAATACGGCTAAAAATTAATAATTCATACACATTTTCAACTTGCTAAAGGGTAAATTTTTTAAATATGAGCCATTCTATTGCGAAAACACACGAAATTTAGAAAAAAAGCAAAATATTCATTTATTAACTCTGCAATACGGCTAAAATGAAGAATTCATACACATTTTCAACTAGCTAAAGGGTGAATGTTTTAAATATGAGCCATTCTATTGCGAAAACACACAAAATTTAGAAAAAATACAAAATGTTCCTTTATTACCTCTGCAAAACGGATAAAAATGAAGAATTCATACACATTTCAGACAGCATTATTGGGGGGAGGAGGGAGGGGGCAATCTTGAATCTTATATTGTGTGGGGGGGGGGGCAAAACAAATTTTCGTTAGTCCTTAAAAAAAGTATAAAGAGTACTGCGGTTTTGTATTCAAGTCCTCCAAATAGCTTCGCTGCAAGTTAACGTAAGATCAGCAACAAAATTTCATGTTATGAAATCTGTGACAGTTACAGATTTGAGGGTAGAGATTGAACGAGAATACACACAGATGCCAAACGACATACTTCAGTTGGATATCATTAGATTGTGCCAATCAGTTTAGTCAGTGCTATAGCCATTTTGTTCAGAGTAGTTGATTTCCAGATAGAAAATATGTTTTTGAGGAGGTCAGGTTGAGGATGACAACCCCCCCCCCCCAGAGCCCTCAGGGCAAGGGTTGTAAGTTATGTCCTTGGGGCATATAAGGTTTTTATAAAACGCGTTGTCTTAGAAACTTCAAAAAGGGCTCATTCAATTGGAAATCGAAATGGCTAGTGCCCTCTTTAATAGTCGAAAGTGATTGGAAGGCAACTAACACCCCTTCCATGCCCACCATTTCCCCGAAATCATTCAATCAAAATTTTGAGATAGCCTTTTTGTTCCACGCAGTTTAAAGTTCAGGAAATTATACCTTTGAGCAGGACAATCCCCCCACAGTCTTCAGGGCAAGGGTTATAAGTTATACCCAGGGAGCATATAAGTTTTTATTGAAATCTTTGTCCTAGAAACTTGAAAAAGGGCTCATTCGATTGGAAATTCAAATGTCTAGTGCCCTTTTTAATCGTCGAAAGTAATTTGAGGGCAACTAACCCCACCTCTCACGCCCACCTTATCCCCAAACACATCCAATCAAAATTTCTAGGTAGCCATTTTGTTCAGCGTCGTTGATTTCTGGATAGAAATTATAATCTTTAGGAGGACACTCCCCCACAGCCCTTGGGGCAAGGGTTGTAAGTTATACCATGAGGGCATTTAAGGTTTTTATAGAAAGCATTATCGTAGAAACTTCAAAAGCCTCATTCGACAGGAAATTCAAAGGGCTAGTCCCCTTTTTAATAGTCAAAAGCGATTGGAGGGCAATTGACCCCCCTCTCTTGCCCACCTTTCCCCCAAACACATCCAATCAAAATTTTTAAATAGCAATTTTGTTCAACATAGTTGAAAGCTCTGGAAATTACGTCTTTGAGGATGACAATCCTCCCACGGTCCTCAAAGAAAGGGTTGTAAATTATGCCCATAGGGCATATAAGGTTTCTATAGAAACTTCAAAAAGGGCTCATCCGAATGGAAATTGAAATGGCTATTGCCCTTTTTAATAGTCGAAAATGATTGGAAGGCAACTAACACCCCTTCCACGCCCACCATTTCCCCATAAACATCCAATCGCAATTTTGAGATAGCCATTTTTCCACGCAGTTTCAAGTTCAGGAAACTACACCTTTGATTAGAACACACCCCCCACAGTCTTAAGGGCAAGGGTTATAAGTTATGCCCTTGGGGCATATAAGTTTTTATTGAAATATTTGTCGTAGAAACTTGAAGAAGGGCTTGTTTGGGAAAGTTATTTTCGAACCATTATATCTACCAAAGGTTCAATACCTGAGTAAAACTAAGAGGTTTCAATTTCAGGAAAAAATTACATTTTGACAACATTTGACAATTTACCAAATTTAAAGTTTTGTTTAGTTTCAAAATGTTTTCTGTCACTCATCTTCTTTTAATCATTCACAAACAATACTAGAGAAAACCACTTCCCACGGTTTATTGATTTTAAATTATTAAGAAGGCTATTATTTCATTGAAATATACATTTTACATTTTTAATTTTCATGCATTTGATAAGTAACTTGTCCTTTTAGTGTAAATTGCTGCTGAAGGCTTATCGCAAAATCACTGTTTCAAGTTTTTTCATAATTAAAGGATACGAATTAGAACCAGGGGAACATAATTTCATCATATTTTGCTTATTTTCGTTGGAAAACACACTGAAAAGACATATTATTGAACTCACATCAAACATTGCCGGGCTTCCATTATTTTCTATCTTGTCATCTATTTCAGCATATACTGACTTTTAAAGCTTTTCAAAGCTCTTAAATATACTAACCTACAGGGTTATTTATTTACGAAATTGTGCAAACTGTTGATTTAGAAACTAAAATGTTTTCTGTCACTCGTCTTCTTTTAATCATTCACAAACAATACTAAAGAAAACCACTTCCCACGGTTTATTGATTTTAAATTATTAAGAAGGCTATTATTTCATTGAAATATACATTTTACATTTTTAATTTTCATGCTTTTGATAAGTATCTTGTCCTTTTGGTGTAAATTGCAGCTGAAGGCTTATCGCAAAATCACTGTTTCAAGTTTTTTCATAATTAAAGGATACGAACTAGAACCAGGGGAACATAATTTCATCATATTTTGCTTATTTTTGTTGGAAAACACACTGAAAAGACTTATTATTGAACTCACATCAAACATTGCCTGGATTGCATTTGAAGAACCTTCCATTATTTTCTATCTTGTCCTCTATTTCAGCATATACTGACTTTTAAAGCTTTTCAAAGCTCTTAAATATACTAAACTAACGGTTATTTATTTACGAAATTGTGCAAACTGTTGATTTAGAACAATAATTACCTTTCTATATATCAATTAACACTCACTAGAATTGCCACTTTTCACTCGCGGAGAATGGTTTCAAAACAATACTTCTTACATTGCATAGACTAAATGTGTCAAACGAGACATCTTCAATGCAGATTAATTAATTGTTACGTTCGATTTTGTTTTGGACATAGGAGTGCATCAATGGGAAGTGAGAATTTCTGTAAAACTATCAAAGATTGATCAGACAAAAAGTTAGGTGTATGGATAGGCTAGATTAGATTATGTTAGGTTAGGTTAATTTAGAGTAGACTAGCTTAGCCTACGTACGAGAAAGAAAAGTTCTTAGGTGTGGAGCTCCCCCACCGCCTCAACCATCGCTCTTGAAATCCCTTGAATTAGGTTAGAGACAGACAAAAAGTTAGGTGTATGGTTAGGTTAGGTTAGATTATGTTAGGTTAGGTTAATTTAGGTTAGACTAGCTTAGCCTACGTAGCCCCCCTCCCCCACCGCCTCAACCATCGCTCTTGAAATCCCTTGAATTAGGTTAGAGACAGACAAAAAGTTAGGTGTATGGTTAGGTTAGATTAGATTATGTTAGGTTAGGTTAATTTAGGGTAGACTAGCTTAGCCTACATACGAGAAAGAAAAGTTCTTAGGTGTGGAGCTCCCCCACCGCCTCAACCATCGCTCTTGAAATCCCTCGAATTAGGTTAGAGACAGACAAAAAGTTAGGTGTATGGTTAGGTTAGGTTAGATTATGTTAGGTTAGGTTAATTTAGGTTAGACTAGCTTAGCCTACATAGCCCCCCCCTCCCCCACCGCCTCAACCATCGCACTTGAAATCCCTTGAATTAGGTTAGAGACAGACAAAAAGTTAGGTTTATGGTTAGGGTAGGTTAGATTATGTTAGGTTAGTTTAATTAACGGCAGCCACTTTTGTTAAGGTTTTTATTTAATTGTGGGGGGGGGGCTCCCGCCCCCCTCAACAAAAAGTTAGGGGTATGGTTAGGTTAGGTTAGATTATGTTAGGTTAGGTTAATTTAGGTTAGACTAGCTTAGCCTACGTACGGCCCCCCCCCACACCCGGGTGCCACGGGGACTGAAAGCCTACCACGGGTGGAACCCCCACCACCAAGGTTAGGTTACCTAACATTTCAAGGTGACCCCCCAACCCTGGGGCCACGGGACCGAAAGCCTGACACGGGTAGGACCCTCACCACCAAGGTCAGGTTAGGTTAGATTAGGTTAGTTACCTAACATTTCTAGGTTAACTTACATCAGGTTAAGTGGCGCGCCACTTAACCTGATGTAAGTTAACCTAGAAATGTTAGGTAACTTAACCTAATCTAACCTAACCTGACCTTGGTGGTGAGGGTCCTACCCGTGTCAGGCTTTCGGTCCCGTGGCCCCTGGTTGGGGGGGGGGGGTCACCTTGAAATGTTAGGTAACCTAACCTTGGTGTGGGGGGGCCCACCCGTGGTAGGCTTTCAGTCCCCGGGGCCCCCGGGGGTGGGGGCGTACGTAGGCTAAGCTAGTCTAACCTAAATTAACCTAACCTAACATAATCTAACCTAACCTAACCATACACCTAACTTTTTGTTGAGGGGGGCGGGAGCCCCCCCCCCCAAATAAAAAACCTTAACAAAAGATGCTGCCGTTAATTAACCTAACCTAACATAATCTAACCTAACCATACACCTAACTTTTTGTCTGTCTCTAACCTAATTCAAGGGATTTCAAGAGCGATGGTTGAGGCGGTGGGGGAGGCGCGGGGGCTACGTAGGCTAAGCTAGTCTAACCTAAATTAACCTAACCTAACATAATCTAACCTACCCTAACCATACACCTAACTTTTTGTCTGTCTCTAACCTCATTCGAGGGATTTCAAGAGCGATGGTTGAGGCGGTGGGGGAGCTCTACACCTAAGAACTTTTCTTTCTCGTACGTAGGCTAAGCTAGTCTACCCTAAATTAACCTAACCTAACATAATCTAACCTAACCTAACCATACACCTAACTTTGTGTCGGTCTCTCCCCTATTGCACGGGATTTCACGAGCGATTGGTGAGGCGGTGGGGGCGGGGGGGCTACGTAGGCTAAGCTAGTCTAACCTAAATTAACCTAACCTAACATAATCTAACCTAACCTAACCATACACCTAACTTTTTGTCTGTCTCTAACCTATTTCAAGGGATTTCAAGAGCGATGGTTGAGGCGGTGGGGGAGCTCCACACCTAAGAACTTTTCTTTCTCGTACGTAGGCTAAGCTAGTCTACCCTAAATTAGCCTAACATAATCTAATCTAGCCTATCCATACACCTAACTTTTTGTCTGATCAATCTTTGATAGTTTTACAGAAATTCTCACTTCCCATTTATGCTCTACTATGTCCAAAGTAAAATCGAACGTAACAATTAATTAATCTTCATTGAAGATGTCTCGTTTGACACATTTAGTCTATGCAATGTAAGAAGTATTGTTTTGAAACCATTCTCCGCGAGTGAAAAGTGGAAATTCTAGTGAGTGTTAATTGATATATAGAAAGGTAATTATTGTTCTAAATCAACAGTTTGCACAATTTCGTAAATAAATAACCGTTAGGTTAGTATATTTAAGAGCTTTGAAAAGCTTTAAAAGTCAGTATATGCTGAAATAGAGGGAAAGATAGAAAATAATGGAAGGTTCTTCAAATGCAATCCCGGCAATGTTTGATGTGAGTTCAATAATATGTCTTTTCAGTGTGTTTTCCAACAAAAATAAGCAAAATATGATGAAATTATGTTCCCCTGGTTCTAATTCGTATCCTTTAATTATGAAAAAACTTGAAACAGTGATTTTGCGATAAGCCTTCAGCTGCAATTTACACCAAAAGGACAAGATACTTATCAAATGCATGAAAATTAAAAATGTAAAATGTATATTTCAATGAAATAATAGCCTTCTTAATAATTTAAAATCAATAAACCGTGGGAAGTGGTTTTCTTTAGTATTGTTTGTGAATGATTAAAAGAAGATGAGTGACAGAAAACATTTTAGTTTCTAAATCAACAGTTTGCACAATTTCGTAAATAAATAACCGTTAGGTTAGTATATTTAAGAGCTTTGAAAACCTATAAAAGTCAGTATATGCTGAAATAGATGACAAGATAGAAAATAATGGAAGCCCGGCAATGTTTGATGTGAGTTCAATAATATGTCTTTTCAGTGTGGTTTCCAACGAAAATAAGCAAAATATGATGAAATTACGTTCCCATGGTTCTAATTTGTATCCTTTAATTATGAAAAAACTTGAAACAGTGATTTTGCGATAAGCCTTCAGCTGCAATTTACACCAAAAGGACAAGATACTTATCAAATGCATGAAAATTAAAAATGTAAAATGTATATTTCAATGAAATAATAGCCTTCTTAATAATTTAAAATCAATAAACCGTGGGAAGTGGTTTTCTCTAGTATTGTTTGTGAATGATTAAAAGAAGATGAGTGACAGAAAACATTTTGAAACTAAACAAAACTTTAAATTTGGTAAATTGTCAAATGTTGTCAACATGTAATTTTTTCCTGAAATTGAAACCTCTTAGTTTGACTCAGGTATTGAATCTTTGGTAGATATAATGGTTCGAAAATAACTTTACCAAACAAGCCCTTCTTCAAGTTTCTACGACAAAGATTTCAATAAAAACTTATATGCCCCAAGGGCATAACTTATAACCCTTGCCCTTAAGACTGTGGGGGGTGTGTTCTAATCAAAGGTGTAGTTTCCTGAACTTGAAACTGCGTGGAAAAATGGCTATCTCAAAATTGCGATTGGATGTTTATGGGGAAATGATGGGCGTGGAAGGGGTGTTAGTTGCCTTCCAATCATTTTCGACTATTAAAAAGGGCAATAGCCATTTCAATTTCCAATCGGATGAGCCCTTTTTGAAGTTTCTACGACAACGCATTCTATAGAAACCTTATATGCCCTATGGGCATAATTTACAACCCTTTCTTTGAGGACCGTGGGAGGATTGTCATCCTCAAAGACGTAATTTCCAGAGCTTTCAACTATGTTGACCAAATTTCTATTTTAAAATTTTGATTGGATGTGTTTGGGGGAATGGTGGGCAAGAGAGGGGGGTCACTTGCCCTCCAATCGCTTTTGACTATTAAAAAGGGGACTAGCCCTTTGAATTTCCTGTCGAATGAGGCTTTTGAAGTTTCTACGATAATGCTTTCTATAAAAACCTTAAATGCCCTCATGGTATAACTTACAACCCTTGCCCCAAGGGCTGTGGGGAGTGTCCTCCTAAAGATTATAATTTCTATCCGGAAATCAACGACGCTGAACAAAATGGCTACCTAGAAATTTTGATTGGATGTGTTTGGGGAAAAGGTGGGCGTGAGAGGTGGGGTTAGTTGCCCTCAAATTACTTTCGACGATTAAAAAGGGCACTAGACATTTGAATTTCCAATCGAATGAGCCCTTTTTCAAGTTTCTAGGACAAAGATTTCAATAAAAACTTCTATGCCCACAGGGTATAACTTATAACCCTTGCCCTGAAGACTGTGGGGGGAGTGTCCAGATCAAAGGTATAATTTCCCGAACTTTAACTGCGTGGAACAAAATGGCTATCTCAAAATTTTGATTAGATAAGGTTCGGGAACTGGTGGGCGTGGAAGGGGTGTTAGTTGCCTTCCAATCGCTTTCGAATATTAAAAAGGACACTAGCCATTTCGATTTCCAATTGAATGAGCCCTTTTTGAAGTTTCTACGACAACGCGTTCTATAAAAACCATATATACCCCCAGGACATAACTTACAAGCCTTGCCCGGCGGGCTTTGGGGGGGGGGGGTTGTCATCCTCAACCTGACCACCTCAAAAACATATTTTCTATCTGGAAATCAACAACTCTGAACAAAATGGCTATAGCACTGACTAAACTGATTGGCACAATCTAATGATATCCAACTGAAGTATGTCGTTTGGCATCTGTGTGTATTCTCGTTCAATCTCTACCCTCAAATCTGTAACTGTCACAGATTTCATAACATGACATTTTGTTGCTGATCTTACGTTAACTTGCAGCGAAGCTCTTTGGAGGACTTGAATACAAAACCGCAGTACTCTTTATACTTTTTTTAAGGACTAACGAAAATTTGTTTTGCCCCCCCCCCCACACAATATAAGATTCAAGATTGCCCCCTCCCTCCTCCCCCCAATAATGCTGTCTGAAATGTGTATGAATTCTTCATTTTTATACGTTTTGCATAGGTAATAAAGTAATATTTTTCATTTTTTATAAATTTTTTTTTTTTTAGCAATAGAATGGCTAATATTTAAAACATTTACCCTTAGCTAGTTGAAAATGTGTATGAATTCTTCATTTTAGCCGTTTTTCAGAGGTAATAAAGGAAAAATTTGTATTTTTTATAAATTTTGTGTGTTTTAGCAACAGAATGGCTCATATTTAAAACACTTACCCTTAGCTAGTTGAAAATGTGTATGAATTCTTCATTTTTATCCGTTTTGCAGAGGTAATAAAGGAATATTTTGTATTTTTTCTAACTTTTGTGCGTGTGTGTGTGTGTGTAAGTTTTTGTGTGCATGTAAGTTTTCGTATGCATGTGTTAGTTTTTTTTTGTGTGTGTGTGTGAGTGTGTAAGTTTTTGTGTGTGTGTGTAAGTTTTTTTTGTGTGTGTGTGCGTATGTGTAAGTTTTTGTGTGTGTGTAAGTTTTTGTGTGTATGTGTAAGTTTTTGCGTGTATGTAAGTTTTTGTGTGCATGTAAGTTTTTGCGTGTGGGTGTAAGTTTTTGTGTGTGCGTGTAAGTTTTTGTGTGTCTAAGATTTTATGTGTGGGTGTAAGTTTTTTGTGTGTGTTTGCGTGTAAGTTTTTGTGTGTCTAAGCTTTTATGTGTGGGTGTAAGTTTTATGTGTGTGTGTGTAAGTTTGTGTGTGTGTGTGTGTGTGTGTAAGTTTTTGTGTGTTTATGTTTTGGCGTGTGTGTGTAAGTTTTCGTGTGTGTGCGTGTAAGTTTTTGTGCGTGTGTGTGTGTTTGTTTGTTTTTGTGTGTTTGTGTGTGTGTGTGTAAGTTTTTGTGTGTGTGTGTAAGTTTTGGCGTGTGTGTGTGAGTTTTCATGTGTTTGTGTGTGTAAGTTTTGTGTGTGTGTGTGTGTGTAAGTTTTTGTGTGCATGTAAGTTTTTGTGTGCATGTAAGTTTTCGTGTGCATGTGTGTGTGTGTGTGTGTGTAATTTTTTGTGTGAATGTAATTTTTATTGTGATTGTGTAAGTTTTTGTGTGTGTGTGTGTGTGTGTAATTTTTTGTGTGTGTGTGTGTAAGTTTTGGAGTGTGTGTGTGTAAGTTTTTACGTGTGTGTGTAAGTTTTCATGCGTGTGTGTGTTTAAGTTTTTGCGTGTATGTGTTAGTTTTTGTGAGTGTGTGTAAGTTTTTGTGTGTGTGTTAGTTTTTGTGTGCATGTAAAATTTTGTGTGCATGTAAGTTTTTGCGTGTGGGTCTAAGTTTATGTGTGTGTGTGTGTAAGTTTTTGTGTGTCTAAGCTTTTGTGTGTGGATGTAAGTTTTTTGTGTGTGTGTGTGTAAGTTTTTGTGTGTGTGTGTTCTTGTTTAATTTTTAGTGTGTGTAAGTTTTTTTTGTTTGGGTGTGTGTATATAATTTTGTGTGTGCATGTAAGTTTTAGTGTGCATTTGTAAGTTTGTGTGTGTGTGTGTTTGTTTGTGTGTAAGTTTTTGTGTGTGTGTGTAAGTTTTGGTGTGTGTGTGTAAGTTTTCGTGTGTGTGTGTGTGTAAGTGTTTGTGTGTGTGTGTAAGTTTTTGTGCGTGTGTGTAATTTTTTGTGTGTGTGTTAGTTTTTGTGTGTTTGTTAGTATTTGCGTGTGTGTGTGTGTTTTCGTGTGTGTGTGTGTGTTTGTGTGTTTAATTTTTTTTGTTTGTGTTATTGTTTTTTTGCATTTTAGTTTTTGTGTTAATTTTATTTTACTTGTGCTTGTTTTAGTTTTTTTTTTTGTTTGTGTTTTTAAGTTTTTGTGTTTGTGTTTGTGTTTAATTTTTGGGGTGTGTGTGTAATTTTTCGTGTGTGTGTGTGTGTTAGTTTTCGTGTGTGTGTGTAAGTTTTTGTGTGTGTGTGTAAGTTTTTGTGTGTGTGTAAGTTTTTGTGTGCATGTTTGGGGACTGGGGGTGGGCCTTTGGGGGCCCAGGGTGGGCGTTTGGGGGTCCGGGGACCTTTGGGGACCGGGGGAGTGCCTTTGGGAGCCCGGGGGACCTTTGAGGACCAGGGGAGGGCCTTTGGGGGTCGGAGGAGGGCGTTTGGGGCTCAGGGAGGGCCTTTGGAGGTCGGGGGGGCAGTTGGGGGCCTGGGGGACATTTGGGGACCGGAGGAGGGCCTTTGGGGCCCAGGGAGGGCGTTTGGGGGTCTGGGGACCTTTGGGGACCGGGAGAGGGCCTTTGGGGCACAGGGAGGGCCTTTGGGGGTCCGGGGGGGCAATTGGGGTCCTGGGGAACATTTGTGGACCGGTGGAGGGGCTTTGGGACCCCGTTGGTCCTTTGGGAGCTCGATGAGCCTTTGGGGGGCCTGGGGATGGCCTTCGGAGGTCTGGGTGGGCCTTTGGGGGCGCCGGTGGCCCTTTGGGAGCTTGGGGGGCCTTTGAGGACCGGGGGCTTCCTTCGGGGTTGGGGTAGGAGGATTGGAACCCTTTGGGGTTGGGTTAGAGGACCTCACAACACTGTTCAAATGAAACTTGTGTATTATAACGACCACAGAGTTTCACCATTAAATTCTCTTCTAAAATCTCTTCAAAAATCATCTTTTAAAATGTCTCTAACTGTTTCGCCGAAATAGTTCCATAACCTGTCTAAAACAGTTTCGCCCAAATAATCCCTAAACGTAATTCAGCGTGTTCCTTTTGTTTTTGGTATCTCTGCGCTAATGCATTTCAAATTAATAAGAAACCTTATTCCCGCGCTAAGACAATTCATCGCTAAGATGTTTCTTAGGGAATTGTTTCCATGGCCTTTGGCTATTAATATCCTTTGGAGTTCGACCAAAAGAGTTGTTTCCGAGGCAAAGACATTAATGACTTGGATCTATTCCTGGAGAATCGTTTCTAGGCGAAAATTTTTAAAGTCTGACAGATCATGTCATTGGTTGATTGATCTGTCAAGAAAGGGAATTAATTTGTTGTTTCTAAGGGGAATTATTGATTCACGATAGGTGAATTGAGGTCGACAGCACAGGTGTTCCAAGGTCGATGTTGTTGTTGTTGTAAGTGCAGGCTCTCAGCGAATGTCAAGGTCGATGTTGTTGTTGTTGACACACTTTGATTACGCAATCAAGTTCTCGGAAATTCACTTCCCCCTCGAGTCCTAGATCAATAACATTGTTCCCGTTAGAATTCAATGTGCATGTGCAACCTTCGTTCCGGAGTTATTACACATAGAAACATCAAATAAATCGACCTTGGAAAAAGAGGTCATTGACCGATTACGCAATTTTTCTCCCTAGGGACTCTATGCCCATATTTGGGGTGCAAAAAAGTTGTAGGTGGCAGCACGGGTGGGCAATGGGGCTGGTACCCCCCATTCTACTCGTGATATTGGTATATATGGAACCACATTACGCAGGTGTGAGGATAGTAGTTCCACTTATCTGACATCCTATGGTAATTCCCTATTATCGTTACTTGTTAAATATCCAGACCATACTCGAGAAGTTAGAATAATCACATTGAAGTACTGAAACAAAATTGCGTCATAACACATGGAATCCCGGAAATCTTGCCAGCCACTGTATATATAATTAGCAGTAAGTTTATCGCAGATAATTTCTGGCTCTTCACTCTCGGTGCGAACAAACAACTCCTCCCACTTCTTCTTGCATTAGCGCGTACAAACAGCTCCTCTCATTTGATCTGCCATCAGTGGTCCAATTACCCTGGAACGCCTATTTTGGCAGAAACTTTCTCAAAAGCCTTTGAAACTTCGAAACCTACTTTTAATTCCTAAAAACATCTAATAATAACATTCCACTACTAATTACCGATGTTCATATACGTATTGAAATATATTAATTTAAAATTAGTTTCTTAAAAATTTAGTGTTCCAACGTTGAAGCTAGGTTTCTCGTTCAAGAGAAATTTGACTTGTCTACCCGTGAAAAGATCTAATGTCGCTTATGTTTAAACGTTCTCTGGAGCACTCGCACCTCGGTCCGGGTTTTTATAATGGGTGAGATAGGGAAAGATCATACTGCCTATTATATATACAGTGTTGCCAGCCGAGCGGTAGAAACAGGGGCTCAGTTTTTTATTGTTTTAAAAAATAAAGCTGTGAGACAGAGTCAAACTTTAGCGTAAAGAGCGAGGCGTTGAGGAGGGGACAGCCCCTTTCACATACAGAATAATTTCTGTTCGTTTTAAGTTTTAATGTCGCTCCTTACTCTCAGTTAAAAAAATCCTGTTTTTTTAAGTTAATTTCTGAACGTTTTTGAATTAATGCAGCTTTGATTTTGGCTCACCGTACATGAATAATTTAAAACGAAATTCACATATTAATTTTCTTTTTTTGGCTAAATGGCTTTCTTAAAATTTTTTTCTGACGTAACTTGCGAATTAAATTCTGCGAAAAATTTCTCTACTCGTATGTATTTATTATGTATATTAGGGAGTTCAATCCCTAGTCAATACCTCGGTCGTTACGCTTAAGTTCAAATTTTGCTCGAATCAAAAACCCCTAAATCACAAAGGCCGGTTAATTAGAATAGATAACTCTTTTGAAAGTACTAAAAACCTTTAGCGTAAAAAGCGAGGAATTGACTAGGGGAAGAACCCTGTCATATACGTAATAATTTCAGTTCGTTTTAAGTTTTAACGTTGCTCCTTATTTTCAGTTGAAAAAAACTTTTTTCTTTTATTTAATTTCTGATCATTTTTTAAATAATGTTGCGAAATCTGGCGCCCCCTTCATGGAAATGTTCCTTCCCCCAATGAAATATCCTCCATGGAAAGATCCTCCCCCGTAACCCCTACTCTGACCCCGACCCCCCATTAGAAAAAAATTCCTCCTGGAAACACCTGCATACTTCCCAATAGCCAATACTATATGTAAACAATGGTCAAAGTTTATAACTTGCAATCTTTCCCCCGGGAACTGTGGGGAATTAAGTCATCCTCAAAGACATATTAATTAGATTTTAGACTATGCTAAAAAAAGTGGCTATCTAAAAATTTTGATTGGGTGACTTCCAGAAAAAAATGAGCGTGGGAGGGGGCCAAGTTGCCCTCCAATTTTTTTGGTCACTTAAAAAGGGCACTAGAACTTTTAATTTCCGTTCGAACGAGCCCTTTCACGATATTCTAGGACTATTCGATCGATACGACCACACCTGGCAAAAAAAAAACAAAAAAAGCAACAAAAAAAACAACAAAAAAACAAAAAAACAAACAAATAAACACGCATCCGTGATCTTTCTTCTGGCAAAAAATACAAAATTCCACATTTTTGCAGATAAGAGCTTGGAACCTCTACAGCCGGGTTCTTTAATACGCTGAATCTTATGGTGTGATTTTCATTAGAGTTCTATGACTTTTAGGGGTTGTTTCCCCCTTTTTCCGAAAATAATACAAATTTGTCCAGGCGCGTAACTTTTGATGGGAAGGACTAAACCTGATCAAATTCTTATATTTGAAACCAGCATAAAAATCTCATTCTTTTGACGTAGCTATTGATATCAAATCCGTTTTATAGAATTTTAGTTAGTCTTGAGTCAGGTTACTCCAGTTTGTTATTACAAACTGTTTGACATGCCACTCCATTAATTTGTGTGCCAGTGCAGCAAGTCATAAGCTACCTACAGACGTCGAAAAATTCGGTCAAGAACTCTACAATCACATTGGCAGAAGCCCGATAATGGCCGGTGAGTTTATCGAAATGCAGAAGTTCATGAAGCTTGACGAACACAGAATCCTGCGCCATGTCACAACTAGGTTGCTTTCCCAACTTCCAGTTATTATGCGTTATCTTGAAACATGGGGGTTGTTTCAAACTTTTCTTTTGGAGAAAAACCTTTAAAGAAGGAAATAAGCCAGCCGAAGCCACAGCTATGGTCGAAAGATTGTTGTTCCCTACATTCAAAGCTTATTTTGCTTTCTTTGCATATATCCTACCATTTATTGCTGACCTTATACGGCTGTTTCATTCAGAAACAGCAACATTCAGAAAAAAAAAGCAAAAAAAAAAAAAAAAAAAAAAAAACCAAAAAAAAAAAAAACACCCATCCATGATTTTTCTTCTGGTAAAAATTACAAAAATTCCACATTTTTACAGATAAGAGCTTGAAACTTCAGCAGTAGGGTTCTCTGACACGCTGAATCTTATGGTGTGATTTTCATTAGAGTTCTATGACTTTTAGGGGTTGTTTCCCCCTTTTTCCGAAAATAATACAAATTTGTCCAGGCGCGTAATTTTTGATGGGTAGGACTAAACTTGATGAAACTTATATATTTGAAATCAGCATAAAAATCTGATTCTTTTGATGTTTCTATTGGTATCAAAATTCCGTTTTATAGAGTTTCGGTCACTATTGAGCCGGGTCGCTCCTTACTTACAGTTCGTTACCACGAACTGTTTGACAAGCCACTCCATTAATTTGTGTGCCAGTGCAGCAAGTCATAAGCTACCTACAGACGTCAAAAAATTCGGTCAAGAACTCTACAATCACATTGGCAGAAGCCCGATAATGGCCGGTGAGTTTATCGAAATGCAGAAGTTCATGAAGCTTGACGAACACAGAATCCTGTGCCATGTCACAACTAGGTTGCTTTCCCAACTTCCAGTTATTATGCGTTATCTTGAAACATGGGGGTTGTTTCAAACTTTTCTTTTGGAGAAAAACCTTTAAAGAAGGAAATAAGCCAGCCGAAGCCACAGCTATGGTCGAAAGATTGTTGTTCCCTACATTCAAAGCTTATTTTGCTTTCTTTGCATATATCCTACCATTTATTGCTGACCTTATACGGCTGTTTCATTCAGAAACAGCAACATTCAGAAAAACAAAAAAAAGCAACAAAAAAAAAACAAAAAAACAAACAAATAGACACGCATCCGTGATCTTTCTTCTGGCAAAACACGCTGAATCTTATGGTGTGATTTTCATTAGAGTTCTATGACTTTTAGGGGTTGTTTCCCCCTTTTTCCGAAAATAATACAAATTTGTCCAGGCGCGTAATTTTTGATGGGTAGGACTAAACTTGATGAAACTTATATATTTGAAATCAGCATAAAAACCTAATTCTTTTGATGTTTCTATTGGTATCAAAATTCCTTTTTTTAGAGTCTCGGTTACTATTGAGCCGAGTCGCTCCTTACTTACAATCTGTTACCACGAACTGTTTGACAAGCCACTCCATTAATTTGTGTGCCAGTGCAGCAAGTCATAAGCTACCTACAGACGTCGAAAAATTCGGTCAAGAACTCTACAGTAACATTGGCAGAAGCCCGATAATGGCCGGTGAGTTTATCGAAATGCAGAAGTTCATGAAGCTTGACGAACACAGAATCCTGCGCCATGTCACAACTAGGTTGCTTTCCCAACTTCCAGTTATTATGCGTTATCTTGAAACATGGGGGTTGTTTCAAACTTTTCTTTTGGAAAAAAACCTTTAAAGAAGGAAATAAGCCAGCCGAAGCCACAGCTATGGTCGAAAGATTGTTGTTCCCTACACTCAAAGCCTATTTTGCTTTCTTTGCATATATCCTACCATTTATTGCTGACCTTATACGGCTGTTTCATTCAGACGATACCAAAATTTACATTCTCTACAGTCAAGTTCGTGAGCTGTGTAAAGCAATTATCAACTATCTTATGAATCCAAGCTGCGTGGAGACGACAGCATCTTCTTTGATACATCTCTGGGACCCAGGGACCCATATATATGTATATATATATATATATATATATATATATATATATATATATATATATATATATATATATATATATATATATATATATATATATATATATATATATATATATATATATATATATATATATATATATATATATATATATATATATATATATATATATATATATATATATATATATATATATATATATATATATATATATATATATATATATATATATATATATATATATATATATATATATATATATATATATATATATATATATATATATATATATATATATATATATATATATATATATATATATATATATATATATATATATATATATATATATATATATATATTTTGGGGGAGGGGATGGGAGTATTTTTCGTTTTTTCCTCGGGGGAGGGGGATAAACACCTAGAACCTTAAAATCAGCATGAAAAGCCAATAATGCATTAATTGTCGTCAAAATTCCCTTTTTAATTTTAGTTTAAATTTACCTTTTTTGATTTAGTTCCTGTTTGTTTTAAGTTTTAACATTGCCCCATACTTATAGGTTGAATTTTGTCTATTTAACTTACCTTCTAGATACCGGCAACAGTATTTGTTTTTTCAATATTATTAATGAATTACTGACATCGATGACTTAATGAAAAACTACTACTGGTATTTAGCGTTTACATGTGTTCAAACAGTTAGTGGTAACGATGTGTAAGTAAGGAGCGACCCAGCTCAATACTAACTGAAACTCTGAAACCGGAATTTTGATACTAATAGATATATCAAAAGAATTGGCTTATTATTCGGATTTGAAATATATAAGTTTAATTAAGTTCAGTATTACTCTTCAAAGACTATGAGCCTGAGAAAATTTGCTTGATTTTTGGGAAAAAGGAAAAGCACTCACTAAAAATCTAAAAAAAATCTTAACGAAAATAACACCATTAGATTCAGTGTATCAGAGAACACAACTGTAGAGGGTTAAAGCTCCTATCTGCAAAAATGTGGACTCTCCCAGAAGACGTATTTTTTCCATGTGGTTGTCAATTATGCCCCCTTCCACACCCTTTCCCCCCAAAATCGTTTGATCAAAATTTAGAGAAACCGTATCCATTTGGTCAGCATAGTTTAGAGACCCAATAAATTTGTCTTTGAAGTTAATTTGACCTCCCAGAGCCCCTGGGGAAAAGGTCTTGAAAGTATTTAATTTGCCCGTTGTTTACGTACAATATGTATTATTGGGAAGTATGCATACTTTTTTCGGGTAAAGGATTGAATTTTCTGACGGAGGATTTCCCGCAGGGAGAACTTTCCATGGGGAAGGTTTCCGGGGGATGAAATTTTGAGGGGAAATTTTACACTGGGGGGGGGGATTTGTCAGAATTCCTAAACAAAATTCTTTTTATTTATTTTATTTTTCTCTTTGTCGACCCAATCTTACGCGTGGAGATGTTAAGGGTAATTGTCCAAGATAAATTTTTGGCTAGATTGAATTTTCTAGATGATCTTTTCGGGGAGAGCAGGGATTTTTCTGTTGAGGTGGACCCGGATTTCCTGGTATTAAAAAAAATTGAAATAAAATACAAAAAAGTTTTTTTTCATCTGAAAGTACGCCTAAGGAGCAACCTTGTTATCAACGAAAAAATTACATACATGAAGAGGGCTGCCCCCTCTTCAATACCTATTTCTTTACGCTTAAGTTTGAATTTAGTCCCGATTCTGTAAGAATGACTTACCTTACCTTAGACCTTAGATCCTCCAGAGCCAGGAATGGCTCATAGGGTGTCTACGAAGCCTCGCCAGACATCTTGGAACTGAGGTGCAGCCGTGACATCCTCCCACTGTGGTTGAAGAGACAGCTCCGCACTTTTCAGGTCCCTGTCGTACTGCTGTCATAGGGTGTGTCTTTGTCGAGCTTTTTTCCGCCTCCCCTCGGGGCACCACTCATATATTGTTTTTGGGAGTCGATCCTCTGGCATACGAAGGGTGTGACCAAGATACGACCATCTCCAACGCATCAAGAGGTTAGTAACTAATGGCTGACTGGTCCGCCGACGGACTTCTATGTTGGTGACCTTTCCCTGCCACGATATGTTCAGGATCCTTCTATGGCACATGTTCTCAAAAGCTAGGACACGTTTCTCCAGTTGGACGTTTAATTTCCAGCATTCGCTAGCATAGAGGAGGATGGACATCACATTGCTATTTAGGAGTCTTAGCTTTAAGCGCAGAGAGTATTTACTACTGCGCCAAACTGGTTTCAAATTATTAAAATCCGATGTCGCCTGTCCAATTCTCCTCTTAATTTCATTAGCTATTTCACCATCATATTCAATCCAGCTCCCAAGATACTTAAATTCTTTGACCTGGTCAATTGATTTACCTTTGCATTTTAGTATTAGCGGGGAGTCAGATGTGGCCATGCTCTTTGTCTTACTGACATTCACCGCAAGTCCCACTTTCTCGGCCTTTTCATCTATGGCGTCAAGTAGCAATTGCCGTCGCTGTTTCGCCTCTTCGAGAAGAACAACTTCATCTGCGAAGTCCAGATCCGAGATCTACCGGCTGCTAATCTTCACTCCACAGCCTGAAGACTGCCGTAGAATATAATTCATTACAATGACAAACAGGATCAGGGATAGTACACAACCCTGTTTGACTCCAGACATTATCTTGAAGAAACGAGTGTCCCCATTTTCTGTGTGAACGCAGCATTCACTATCTTCATAAAGTGCCATTATCATTTTGACTAGTTTATCAGGTACTCCGTAATAATTTAGAATCTTTCATAAGGAATCTTGGTCGATAGAATCGAACGCCTTTTCTAAATCAATGAAGAGCAGGTACATCTTTATGACCCTTCCATCATCAGCCCTAGAATGAAAATAAGGTCAGAGCAAGACCTACCAGGTCGGAACCCGTGTTGCTCTTCTCTGAGGTGTGAATCTAGGGCTGTTCTTAGGCGTTCTAGTATGACTCTGGTTAGTATTTTCCTAGGCACAGACGTTAGGTTGATGCCCCTCCAGTTGTCACAGACTAGCGCATCGCCTTTCTTGAAGAGTTTTACTAATATACCTTTGGTCCAGTTTTTTGGAACTTTTTCCCTATTCCAGATGGCCACTAGGAGAGCAGTCCAAACGGTTATGCAGGCATGAAGGGACGCCTTCAGCATCTCTACCGTGATCCCATCTACTCCAGGTGCCCGTCCATTTTTCAGCTTTTTCACAGCTGTCGTCACTTCTTCAGTGCTTGGGGGGTCAGCACTTTCGTCAATTTTTAAAAACAGTTTGTCAGGTACTACTTCTGGATCGTCAGGTCTGGGTCTATTTAAGACTTCCTTGAAATGCGAGGCCCATCTCTCTTCAGCTTCCTGTGGATCCGAGATTACGTCCTCATTTTCATCTTTTACAAGGGATGTTCGTATTGTTTTCTTTCCGACTATCTCATTCGTTAGTCGATACACCATTTTCGAGTCTCCTCTCTTAGCAGCTTTTTCTGCAAGTGTTGCTTTTCCTCGATAACTTTTCTTTTGTCTTTCCTTGCACTTCTTTTAACCGCCTTATCCTCTTCTTTGTAACGGAGCTGTAACTGCGCCTTTTGTTCAGGGCTCAACGTGTTTAGGATAAGCGCCCGGGTCTCCTGCTATTACTGATACATTTCCAGGTGTCATCCGATATCCATTTTTCTTTCTTTCTTTTCTTGATGTGATCTGAATTCACGTCCGCTCCTCGAAAGCCCCTCACGTCGAGCAGGCTACTTCTCCAGCGTCTTGATATGAGGAAATGATCGATTTGGTTTTTGTCCGGCCATCGGGGGACACCCACGAGTACTTGTGAATCGTTTTATGTTCGAACATGCTGCCACCTATCACCAAGTCGTTGCTTAGGGCATAGTCAATTAGGAGCTTAATTACTAAAAAACTTGAGCGTGAATAGTCGGGTGTTTAGAGGGGTTAATTCCCCTTGTTATGTTACCGTTTCTATTCTTTGTAATTTTTAATGCTGCTCCTTACTCTCAGGTGAATTTTTTTTTTATTAAACTCCTGGTGTAAGTTCATGTCTGCTTATCGAAGAATATTCATTAATTTGGAGAAATATTTGCACATGTAGTTGTTCTGTATGCGATTATTGCCTTTCTATACTTTATTTTCGTCATCTTTCTGAAAATAAGTGACATAACAGTCTAGTTTTCGGGCTTAGAGAATAAAGCAGCAAAGATATTGTAAAACCTAAAGCAACGGAGTTCCAGAGTATAATTCAGCCTTTTTTTATTCTAAAACAATTTTGAAGTTTCTGCCGCAGTAAGGGTTTTCAGCTATGGCTTCCAATCCCGTGCTTTGGCTCCAAATCCTACTATGTAAAAGGCTTGAATACAAGTCACACTTGAGCCTGAGAATGAAGCTAAAACTAATTTTGTCTCCAAAATTTTCGCAGCGAAATTCCATTTTGATTTTCCCCCAATCTTGAAGACTTGTCACCGAATTTTAAGATTCAAAAGTGGAAGTCCCTTATCGAAATACGCCAGGTTGAGGGTATATCAGCCAATATAGCACAATGCAAATCTGTCACTCGCTGCAACTGTTACGCTGATTGATAAAGATCAGGGTGTCAATCTTAAGTCGAGTCAGCATTTCAAAAATTGTCTTTTTTGTATGGTTACTAGTCAGTTTCCCATTTGAGACGATATTCCGACATTGACTCTGTTTATTTCTTTTCATCCAATGAAAATTTACAAACTGTTTATTGTAAATAATTTTTTTCTTTTATTTTGCAATTTAACTTGAAAATTGTTCCTAGTTAGTTTGTATTGTGCAGAATATTTAATTACTAACAAATTTGACAATATCATACAGCAACTATCAAATAAGAAAACATTTTTAAATTATTGCTATAGAAGTTGAAGATTTGAGAAATTTCCGAATGCCTCTTTCGATATGCGGATGCGAATAGGAGAAGAGTTATTTCTTAGTTAATTTAAAACATAAAACGATGCCAGAGTACTTTTAAACGTCGCAGAAGTGTATGAAACCATTGACAATCTATTTTAACTAGTACGAACAATCCAAAAGGACGATTTGATAGCCCCAGATCTATTAATGTATAATTTTTTTCTTGAAAACGGCTCAATTTTCTTTTAAAAAATTGGCCACCTTACTGTTTTATTTTGCCTGAAAAGTGACCTAGATAGGTCACAAGTTCGAAAAAATTGGTTTAGAGCCCCAATTTTGGAAAAAATTTCATATGAGCGACATCATATTTATGAGCACTTTTCAAGAGCATAAATCAAATCATTTTTTCCCTCCCCCCCCCCGGAGTGGTCGTATAATTTTGTAAAGTATATATGACAAGTTTCGGTATCTGAAGAAGAAGAATACAAAAGTATACATGATTTTGAATTAATTCAAACAGGTACGGTAAAAGTCATAGGAAAATGTCTGCGGTAATAATTGACGAAAATTAAGCGTAACGATATATGTCGCTATAAGATATGCGACAACTAGTATCACGACGAATCCCAAATCAAAATAATGGCAAAAGAAATACACGGGTGGAATTTATGCGGCGGGGATGATAATAACGACTCAAATGAAATATGCAGTTTGACAGAAAGCAACATCAAGAATCACAACGAGTTCCAGGAGAAAACAAATCCAGAAAAACGAATGATTCTTTGATGTATTGATAGGAAGAAGTAATTGAATTCACGCCAGAGCTTCTTAATTCAATTGAAATTGCTGATTTTACACCTCATGACTGAAAACTAAGGAAAAATACGATGATTATACTATTGCATAATTAGAAATTCAAATATATCCAAGCCTGTCGCATGCTGAGTGTCAAGTCCCATGAGAAGCCCGTGCTCCCAGTACCATATATGCTGCAACTGTTACATATAACGAAAGATATTGCGATCATACCACTTTAGAAACGAATTTTATTTGTAAACAATAATATAATTAATAAAAGTCATTCTTTTTACTGTTTTATTGTTTCCCACAAAAGAACTGGTCAGAATGGCAGACATATATGTATGTTCTGGAATTATAATTTATAGTGTATCTAGATCCGTTTCTCAGCCTAGTTAAACCGATTTTAAAAAGACCGCGCAAATTTTCTCTCCACACATAAGCAGTCACATGATTTGTTTTCCAAAATACACCACAAAAATATACCAATAGGGCTGAACCACAATAGTAACCAAAAATCTAAAAATAGAAAAGTTTAAAAAAATTAATAAATAAAAGAATCAGCTTGTTATACTGATTCTAAATATATACAATTAATTAGGTTTAATGTTACTTATCAAAAGTAAGTGGTCACGGGCAAAGTAATATCTAGGAGAAGGGGGTTGGGGGGGGGTGGCTTGACCCCCTGGATCAAAGGGCTGAAGAGCGGAGATCAACACTGCTAGTAGGAACGGTAAACTTCAATGCTATACTTTTTACTTTTACCATTAGTTTTCCTTTCAATGCCACTGAAGGAACCTTGAAATTTCAAATTAGATAGTCAAAGAGGTGGAATGTAGGTTGTATTTTATTTTATTTTTTTTTATTTATTAACAAATGGGTCACAAAAAATACGCAACATACAAATCTCCATATAATGCTGACAAAACAAAACTGCATATAATACCAACAATATCAAAATAGGTCACGACGCATATTAACCTCTTTGGGATGACCTAAAAAAGGAATACTTCAACTACTTATACACCAATACACTTCCTCGGGGAAACAAAAATCTCTGACTCCTCCTCCCCTCCCGCACCCTTACTAAACAATTAATAAACATTCTAAGGATGATACATTTTTTTTAAAGTGAATTTAAAGGAATTCCACAGTCATACTCTATGATTCATCATGCTTCCTTTCATATACCGACAATCCCCTCAATCAACACACAAAAAAATTTGCTTTTAACATTCACAAGCATATACTTACTCCCAGATCAATCACCTAATCCCTGTCTACAATACTAGTTAAAAAAAAAAATACATCGCAAAGAAGCACGAAATTCCTCAAGAACCTTCTTACCTTCTACTTCCGCCGGAAGCCTGTTCCATACTTCAGGACCCATATATCTAATAGAAAATTTACATCCGGTAGTAACTGGAACCGGCGTTCTAACTAATTCAACATTTCTAGTTTCATAGCTATGGTCCCTTTCATTATAAAGTTCCGAAAAACATGCAGGTAACAAATAAGAAAAAAAAATTATACATAAACAAATTTACATAAAATTTAACCAAACCAAAGAATGGTAAAACTTTTAATTGGTGATACCTCGATCTTACCGAATTCTGCGACAAGTCATTGGTCAAAACTCTTACAGCTTTTTTCTGTAACACACGGAGCGGATACAAATGGCTAGTGAATGTTGACGACCAAACTGCAACACAGTACAGCAAATATGGATGAATAAGAGAAAAATATAACATTCTAATAGCCTTTTTGGGGAAAAAATTTTTCAGCTTCCACAGAGTTCCAACATTTTTTGTTAATTTAGTACTTATAAATGCAATATGATCTTTAAAACATAGGCATTCATCTACCATTACACCAAGATACCTTACAATACTTGTCCGTTTTATACTTCCATTTACTAACTCAATTTCTTCAAACCATGGATAGTAATTTACACTTCTGCTATATAACATGAAAATTGTTTTCTTCTGATTAACAAGCAGTTTGTTCACTCGCATCCACCTCTCTATTATCACCATTCCTTGTTTCATGCCATTTTTCAAATTTGCTTCTGTTTTCGCAGCCATTGTAAATTGAGTATCATCAGCAAAACTTGCAAGTATTGCTCGCACCTTGCCGTCAGTGTACCTTGGAGTTGACTGTTGTTTGAGGCATCCATTTAGACCATTAATGTAAGAACAGGAAATCCAGATACAGAATAAGATACACACATCAGATTCCCTTGAGGTTTCTTCTACCAGATATAGTGAAATAACTTAGTTTTAATCTAAGTTTTAGAGTTTAATTTAGATTAAGCTATAAAATTTTGATTCCCTATTTTGATGGATTAATTCAATTTTCAGGCAGTTTAAGGTTTTAAGAATCAAGCAAAACAAGTCTTCAAATAGAAAAAACTCCGATCAACTGACGGCTTGCCACCGCAAAGCATGATTGTGTCCAACTCCGCTGAATTTTATTTAGGCGCGACATCGGGGACTAAATCCAAGAGAATACAATAAAACTACTACAACCCAAATAGCAATTCATTACCCATCTTATAAAAACCTTCTAATAATGTTTACCAATCTTTTGCTTTGTAAGTTATACTACTTACCAACGTTTTGTGTATCTTTGAAATTACATGTTTTACTATTTTTAGTAGATATCCTCTTCCATACCTAGGTACAGGGTCACAGCCAGAGCTTTGTTATTTAAAATTCTCTTATTTCTTTGAGACTACACTGCCTTTCCATGACGATAAATAAAATTTCCAATAGGGATAAGATGCTTTTAACAGACAGTATTTCACAAACAGTGATCAGAAATTCACAAAAATACAAGATATATCGGTCACATATGCAGTGACCGTCATCACTAGTTTTACTACTAGTAAAACCAGGTGAAAGTCCTGTCCTCAACATATACTTCTGACCATTTTCCGATAACTGTCAAAGTAAAAAATTCTGCTGCTGCCCCAACAGCCAAGATTCCAGTCTGCGTTGTCAAAAAAGAGTGGGAAAAGACAGACGCATCATCTTTCCAATCGGTCTGTGATACAATCCCTCACAAGATTAAAATCCCTTTCATTCTTTTACAAATATCTGCAGTTATTTTTCGTGACGATGCTCGTGTGCTTATGTACAGTTATTGTGCTCTTATTTGCCATGCCATTAAATGCGGCATAAAAGCTGCTGTGTCGACAGTGCAAATCAGGCGTGGAACGCGAATTCAAGGTTGGTCCCGGAACTCCGAACTGAAATCTGCGTGTCAGAAATCTAAGTTTTGGTTCCAAGTCTGGCTTGATTGTGACAGACCACGAACAGGCTGGGTTAACTGTGTCCGGAAACACTTAAACCGTGCATTTGCCAAAGCTCTAAACGAGCACAGGAGCGATTGCATAACAAATTTTTCTGAAAGCGTGAACCAAAATCCTAGTGCCCTGTGGACACATGCCCTGCGACCCGAACGTTATGCTACGCCAGATTCCGTTCCTGGTGAAGATCTCCGGGAAGACCATTACCGCCGAAAGTTTGCCCCCCCCCCCTCCAATCTTAGTGCAGAACATGTTGAAAAGCTTAACTGCAGTTACAATGCAATACAAAAAGTGATTTTGTTGTGACACGAAGTATGGTTATCTCTACTTTAATGAAGTTGAAAAAGAAATTCAGTAAGGGTACTGAAGGTATCTGCGGGGCTGCTCTTGATTTTAGTAGTGATCTTCTGATTGACCACCTGAGCTTACTGTACCAAATGATATACTCCTCTGGAACAGTGCCATAATCTTTTTGTGAAGGTAAACTGATCCCCGTGTTAAAGGAGGTAAGCCTCCCCACCTTTGCAGTTCGTATAGACCCATTACTGTGTCGAATGTTTTTTGTAAGTTATTTGAGTTGCTAACATACGATGAAATTCGGTCAAAATGTTACGTTTCTTCGGAAAAATTTGGCTTTCAGAAGGGAGTATGGTGTGGTCATGTCCTGTCACCTCTATGTGCTATAATTTTGGATGCTGATGCAGCTAGTGAATCTCTAGTTCTTGGTAGCCACGATGTGCACCGTGCATTTGATTCGCTCATCCACGAATATGTTTTTTATTCGAAATATAAGAGGGGGGTCAACCCTTCGGTGACAGGAGCGTATCGGGATCTATATGGTAATTTCTTGGTGCGTATTTATGTTCCTGGTATGAGTGATATTTATGTTGCCTTACCGGCTCATGAGGGAGTGAGACAGGGATCTATTGTTTCACCTGATTTTTTCAATAATGCAATAATAGAGCCACAATCACAAATTGAATGTACATCCATAGTTCGCGGTTTGAATCTAAGCCTAGTTTGTTATGCTGATGATGTGTTTATGCCTTGTCGGACCACTGCGCGCCTCGACGAGAATATTAAAATATCAAATAATGAGGACCAATAAATTGGTCTTAGTTTCAATGCAGCTAAGTGGGAAACATTTCTTTTTAATTGGAATGATTCGACTGATGCATTTTTCAGACTTGGTGATATTACCGTTTAGCCAGTGTCTTCGTTAGCGTATTTTGGTCTTCCTGCCGGTGTATCCGTGCAAGCGATCTACTCGCTCTTAGTTAGCCTTCTGCAAATTTGCATTTCGACGTCATATGGCAACATTGTGGCAAACAAACTCCGTTTTAATCGCATGATTTCAGCTAGGTTGTATAACGCAACCGCGCTGCCGCATATTCTGTATATTGCACCTTTCTTGAGAAAGCTTCAGAAATAAGACATTAAGCAAATTCGGTCCTACTCTCGTTAAGCAAAGTATTTGTTTAGACTACCTATGTGGACGCGTAAGTCATATATTAGCCTTCATTATAAAGTAATGGAACCATGTAAGGCCGTTATAAAACACATTGACAATTTTGACACAAGGCTGTCGCACGAGTGGTCGTCCCTCCTGAGGGCAGTAGTGTCGATGTAGTGATTTTAAGTATTTGTTCTGTATTATTTTGTTTTTGTTGTTGTTTTTTCTCTTTTATTTTTTTGTGTATTATGCTGTACTCCGTCTTCTTGCTTTTTTGTATTGACGGGTTAGAAAATAAATAAATAAATAAATCTGTGACCGAAATATCTGGTATATCTGTGAATTTCTATCACTGTTTGTGAAACACTGTCTATTAAAAGGATTTCATCCCTATTTGAACTTTTATTTATTGTTATTTTTTTACTTTTTTAATAAAAATCATCGAGAAGAGGTATTTCTCAACGAAAAGACCAAAAAAGTGGCAAATAAACATGGGGACACAATTGCTCCCGCTAGGTGCAAAACAAGGTATTAACTCACTCAGTCTAATATCTAGGGCATCAATTTTGAGAAATTTAGGGAAAAGGGGCAAGGGTTTGTTTCTTTTTTACACTATTAAAGATACAAAAAAGGGTTTTTAAAAATCTGACAGAAAGAGGCCTTTTTTGTGACCCTTCCCCCGGAAATTGTAGTGGTGTCATTTCACAAAAACCTATTGGTGGCAAATTTACTGTTTTTTCAGTAAAGTTAAAAAAAAATGTTTTTCAATTAAAACACTCCGAGAAAGGCATTTTTCAAAATATAGAGGTTGGGGCAAACAATTGAAATCTTCTTCCTCCTCCCCCCCCCCTGAATTGAGACCCCTGCCCAATTGGCTCCCAGTAAATATCCAGACTAATATTTAAGCAACGGATAATACTTTTTTTCTTTAAAACCGACTAAGCTACGTCATATAGCTTTGCATACCAACGAAATCAAAACAATAATTCAAGTAACTCACATTTTGACCTGTCGCTTTTGTTTTAATATTTGGTGATTTAATTACCTCCAGCATCACATTGAACACAAAACAACAATCCCAAAATATCGTAGACCCATCTGTAAATAGTTTTACCACGGTTCCCATTCCTTTGTATCACCCTGTATCAAGCCCGTATCCAAGGAGGGGGGGAGGTTAGGGAGTTTGAATCCCCCCCCCCGAAATGTGTTTTTTCTGACCTGTACAAACGTAACATAAATAGATATTACAAAAATATTTATGCGTTTTTCTAGTTTTTTTCATTTCCACTCCCCCTCCCTTCGAAAAAAATCCTGGATGCGGCCCTGTCCTGTATAATAATGACCCTTTGTCAAAGCAAATTAAAGCTAAGAAACATGGCTTCATGTTGTTTTTATTGCTAATATTCTAGAATTTGAAGTTTTGTATCTTAATTCCAACTTTCATGTAAAGAAAAACTTTGATTGCCTCGTCTCTAAGAATACTATTTGTCTTTTTAGAAATTTACTTTTTAGAATTATTGGAAAGGAGCAGCCTCAAACTAACTAACTAAATTTTATTAGGGAAAATCTTTCCATGAAGGAAGTTTTCATGGGGAAGGGATATTGCTATGAAGGGGGCGTCGGATTTCCCAGCATTATTTAAAAAAAAGATCAGAAATTAAATATAAAAAAAACAACAAGTTTTCCAACTGAAAATAAGGAGTAACATCAAAACTTGAAACGAACAGAAAATATTACGTGTATGATTGGGTTCAACCTCTAGTCAGTACCTCGCTCTTTAAGCCAAAGATTTTTTAGTACTTTCATAAGTTATTTATTCTAAATAACGGCCTTTGTGATTAATTTCCTTTATTGACTCTTGCTAATAAGAACGTGAATGGACTATATGCCAAATCTACAGGTACAGGAAATGCTGTACAATATACTAGACAGGCTGGATGTCTTGTTTATTATGAAGTAAATAGGCCTATTTGAATCTATTGATTCGAACAACTTATGACTGGCACATGCGCAGCATTGGACATCAAGGTTGGGTAAATTTTGAAAGGACTTTCAAACTCATCCCCCCTCCAAAACAGAGAAGAAATTGAAAATATGAAAACATTTCAAAAATCTGCGTATTTTATGCTATTGAAGAGGGGGGCCTGAATGATCCTCCGCCTGGGTATGATATGATATGATTTATTAACACTAAAAGCCCTACTGGGCCATGGTTAATACACAATACACTTCAAAAATAATAAATGAAAACATCCTTAATATAAACAAAAAAAAATATAACAAAAAATAAATCTAAAGAGAATTATCTCTATGCTCCATGCCCAGTCCAATAAACCTTCCCAAATTATTTATCCCCAGAAAATTTCTATCTCTCAATATATTACCCACCCATTCCTCCCTTTAGAACCACCCCGGACAAATCTCCTCTCTCAAACCTCTTAATTCCTTACATAAACATAAGAAATGCATCAAATGATCATTTTCGTCCCCATACATCGGACAACTAAGCCCCACCTTAAAATACATTTCCTCCCTTATAGCCCCTTAATATTAGCATACAGAGATAGAGAAGGTGACGAGGATATATGACAATTCCATTTCTGGATCTCCTGGCTCTCTAAAATAAACTTAACTTGTTTTGCTACCGCCCCCCTTTCTACCACTAAACCTTTCCCCCCGTCCCACAGCCTCGCTTCTCCACAACTGTCCAAAATATGTATAACTTGGCTACCCCAAGAACCTTTCCTCCTATTTCTCAAAGATTCTTGGTACGCTGTTTTTAGTATCCTCTCCTCTGGGAGGGGTACTAATATGCAAGTGACTAATGATTTTTTCTTATGCAAAAGCTAAATTTTTCAAAATTTGAGGTTCCAAAGCTCTATCAGTATTTTTAAATATTTCGACTTTTGGCTGACTCGAATGCCTGGGATGCATTTCTATTTTACTTTGGAAGTAAAAAACACTGGAAGTAAAAATAAGTTAAGTTTATTTTTTTAGAGAGCCAGGATATCCAGAAATGGAATTGTGATATATCCTCGTCACCTTCTCTATCTCTGTACGCTAGTATTAAGGGCCTATACTACTACTACCATTAACAAAGCACTGAAGCATCAAGCTGCCCTAGACCAACACAGATACTCAAATTCCTCCTCCATCCCAATCTACTTAAAACCTCATTTTTTACCCCTGCCCACGAATTTTCTATGCCCTGTGTACCTGTCTTTGTGGAGGCCTCCTACCCCAGACGAGGACGACCTGCTTTCCGTTTAGCCCTAGATGGTTGGCCGAAAAGAACAATCTTTGGCAATCTGTCATCCTTCATCCGCACAAAGTGCCCTAACCACCTCAACCCTTCTTTCATTATAGCCCTAGAGAGCGGTATTGAACCACATTTTTCGTATAACCTATTGTTTGAAATACGGTCAGTCAGCCGGGTACCCAGAACAATCCTTAAGCAATATCTCTGGAAAACATCTAGCAAATCTTCATCTGCTTTTTGGAGCGCCCTTGCTTCAGGGCCATGTTTGACAACTATCATCACTGTAGCTTCCAAATATTGTAATCTTAGTTTTCAGACTAATTTTCGTATTCTTCCAGACTTTTTTTAACTGTGAAAAAACACCCTGAGCCTTGGCTATTCTACTTTTAACAACTTCACTGCTCCCACTATCTTTACTAATAATACTACCAAGGTAAGCGAAACTGCCCACCTGACCAATCTTTTCATTATCCAACGTCATCTTTTCATCTTCACTTATTCCTAGCCTTAGTGACTTAATCTTCCTAACATTAATTTTCAAACCAATACTAGCTCGTTCAACTCGCAAAACCTCTAAAACTTCATTCATTTTGCTCACACTTTCATCTAGGATGCTTAAATCATCAGCATAATCCAAGTCCAGGAGACTTTTTACTCCCCTTTTGATTCCGTGGTCTCCCATTGCCTTTCCTGTGCTCCTTAAAACAAATTCCATCAAAATAATCCATACAAAGGGGGATAGAACACAACCTTGCTTAACTCCTGATTTAATACAAAACCAGCTGCTAACCTCATTTCCTACCTTAACCGCAGCAGTGTTATTCTCGTACATAGCACTAATCACTTTAATGTATTTGTCTGGTATACCGTACAAGGATAAAACCTTTACTAAAGCTCTTCTATCAACGGAGTCGAACGCTTGCTCATAATCTATAAAAGTGAGGACCAAATGTGTTTGAAAACTCAGGCACTTCTCAATTATTAGCCTAAGAATGAAAATTTGGTCGACACATCCTCTACCTTTTCTAAAACCGCACTGCTCTTCTCTTAAAACTTTGTCTACGGCATCTCTCAGTCTAAAAAGTATCATATTACTAAGTAATTTGCTACCTACAGAGACCAGACAAATGCCTATATAATTACTACACTCACTTTTATCACCTTTCTTATAAAGTGGCTTAATTAAGGTTTTCCTAAAATCGTTAGGTACTTCCCCTTTTTCAAAAATCATATTCATAATCTTTAGTAACTTATTTCTAACCTCGGAGCCACCATATTTAAGAAACTCATTTACCCCCCTATCAAAACCTGGAGCCTTATTGTTTCTTAATCCTTTTAGTGCTGCCGCTAATTTCTCCTCACAGAACAAATCTTCCTTCACGTCCAAGGTATTACAAACTTTTTCATTTTCTTCTATATCTTTTCCTGCAACTCTGTCTCGGTTAAGCAAATTCTCAAAATGTTCGGTGCATCTCTCTTTAGTTTTTTCCTTACCGCTAATTGTGACCCAATTCCTATCTTTAACTGGGACAAGTCCGGATTGACTACTCCCTCTCAATTTGTTAACGTGTCTGTACAATATTTTACTATTATTCCGTCTAGCTGCATCTTCCAGATCCTCGGCAATTTTATCCATGGCCTCCACTTCACACCTCCTTAGTTCATATTTTAATGCTTTCTCCACTTTCTTTACACTCCTTTTGTTTTCATACGATCTATCACTCAGATAATTCTTGTACAAGTCCTTTCTCCTTTCTATTAAACATAAAGCTTTTTCACTAATATTCTTAGCTTCACTTCTAGCTTTCTTCCCTAATACACCTTCCGCAACTTCACAATTTTTTTTCTAAAATTATTCCAACCATCTTCCACATTATCAAATTATAAACTCTCAAGTTTAGTATTCAACTGTTCCTGGAAATTTTCTCTCAAATTCTCATCCTGGAGTCTACCAACATCATAACTTCCCGAGAGGGAAGTTACCCTTCCGATATTTCAACTTTAAATTAACCCTTGACACTACTAGATGGTGATCTTTACTTTTAACATCAATAACAGCACTCCTATATACCCTAGTATCTTGTATTGATCCTGCCAGTCTTCGGTTTACTATAATATAACAAATAAGGTTTGCTGTCTTACCATCACGTGAATACCATGTTAACTTATGAGCCATTTTATGACCAAACACCGTATTGGTTATAACTAGATTGTTATAACTACAAAATTGCAAAAGTCTGTATCCATTACTGTTTTCTTTTCCTATACCAAATTTACCTAGGCTGGGATACCATCTATCCCTATTTCTACAAACCTGGGCGTTAAAATCCCCCAGTAATAACATAATATTTCTACCTGGGACCTTGTCTATTTGCTCCTGTAACTTTAAGTAAAATTCATCTGAGTCACTAGTATCTCGGTCAGTCGGTTCTACAGGGGCGTATACAACTATAAGTGATACCCTAAACTTTCTAGTCATAAAATGAGCCATTAGTACTCTATTATTAATACCTTCTCAGCCTAAACAAGACTTAGCAGCTTCCTTATTCATCATGAGCTCTACCTCCTCTCTACGTAACCAATTCTTCCTGCCTGAGTAAAAAAAAATTCTATATCACCTAATCTCATGCTTCATACCCCTGGGATATGAGTTTCTGAAACTCCTAATAAATCCAGTTCGAATCGTCTGAATTCTTCAGTCAAAATGTCGATACGATAGTCATTTTTTAATGTCGTAACATTCCAAGTTCCAATTTTCATGTTTTTTAAATCATTGAAATTATTTTCACCGCAGGAAAAAAAAATTATCCTGGATACCAGTGCAGGACGGGGATCACATATCTTCTCAAGTCTACACCGAAGTGCTTAATCTGGCTTAGAACTGGACAGCAAGATGCCCCTGGGACCTTCAGCATGAATGGAGGCTTTGTGCAATCCTGGGCCCATCTTGGTCAAAACATGGTTTTCAGCACTTGGCAATGCTCTTCTATCAACAAGAGTCGAAATCCTGCACAGACAGTCTCAAGCCTATTACCTCCGACTCATTTGGAGACAACAGAAAATATTTGGGGAAGATTTGGTCTAAGGCTGGTCCCTATTTTTGTCCGATGCATGGGGACGAAAATGATCATTTAATACATTTCTTATGTTTATGTAAGGGATTAAGAGGTTTGAGAGAGGAGATTTGTCCGGGGTGGTTCGAAAGGGAGGAATGGGTGGGTAATAAAGGTTCGAGATTTTCCAGGCTATTTGACCTTAAGAAAGGAGTGAAGGAGGGCAGCGCCATGTCCCCGAGACTGTTCGGTTTGTATTTGAATGATATGGTGGAGTTACTGGAAAAAATGGGCTCCAAAGCTGTGTCTTGGAAAAATTAATTTTTCGGTGTTATTATTTGCGGATGACACTGCATTGATGGCGAAGTCGGCAAGGGAGCTTCAGATATTACTTGATTTAATTGCGGAATATTTACAAATGAAAAAGTTATAGCTTAACGTTATGAAAACTAAAGTGGTTGTTTTCAGTAAAAGGAAAGAAAAAATAGATAATGTATTTGTATTTGGAGGACAAAAAATAAAAGTAGTTGAAAAGAAAAGTATCTTGGTTATATTTTCCAAAGTAATGGTGGATGGAGTTCTCATATTAAAGAAGTGTTAAGTAGGGGAAGAGCTGCAACATTTTCACTTTTCAGGAATAAAATTAGTGGAATAAAGAATTTGTCTTTGCATAAGAGGTTTTTTTATCTAAGATTATGCCGATCCTCCATTACGGGACAGAGATCTGGGGACATGAGAACGCTGCCCAGTTAGAAAGCGTTCAGCTAGGTTATTTTAAGAGATTTTACGGGTTGCATAGAATGACCCATACCCAGTTTATTAATGGAGACCTTGGACTGTGGTCTCTTAAAAGTTATAGGACAGTCCAAATGATAAAATTTTGGCTAAGGGTTGCACAGTTACCCAGTGATAGGCAACTGAAGGCTGCATATGATGAGTTACTTCAGCTACATAGGAAAAGATCTTGGCCTTTTAAAGTTAAAGAGGTACCAACTAGTCAACGATTACAGTTGGACAAGGAAATCAAACGGGTGCTGGAGGACCAGACGATACAGAAATGGGGTGAGGAGATTAAGAATTCGGAAACTCTAAGGTATTATAAAGAGGTTAAGATAATACATGGTCAGGAATTTTACTTAAAGTTAAATTTACCGTCTAGATACCTTACATATTGGATGCAGCTACGATCTAATTGCCTTCCGATTCGTTCGAGATTGAAAGTTTTTGAGAGGATGAAAAGTGTCCCGGACGGCAGGTTTGCTTGCTTTCTTTGCCAAGAAGAGGAGGAGAATTTGGAGTATTGTCTGAGTCGTTGACGAGGTCTTTTGGGGGTAAGGGAAAATTTATTTGGGAATGATGGAGTGCTGCTTCCTGAAGCCTTGAAAAGTACGTCGTCATACTTTATTTGCCTAGTGGGAAGACATTTTAATGAGTGTTGGGACCTTTGGCGCCTTTTGCTTCAGAAAAATGCCTTTTTATAAATTTAACTTCATTTATGTTGAAAATCTAAGCCCCCAGGAAAGCTTTTATTACGATATCTGAAGAATCCACTAATTAGCGAGTGGTTGAAAAGGACAGTAGAGCGATGACTCATACAGCTTAAATTTAGAGTTTGGAAAGCTTCAAAGGATGCAGGGAGTCTGATTTGATTCGGCCATTCACCGCCTTCGGTCAGAGGCGCGCGTGCAAGCGCGCGTCCTGAAGTGTATTCGTTAAGTGTAAGATTTTTGTCTTTAGTTCCGTTTTGAGTTCTTATACAGCGTGACTTGAATACAGTAATACTTTTTTTATACTATGTACTTTTTTAACTTTTCAGCCTAGGTCGAGTCTAAAGAGATAGTTAGAAATCTTATCGGTAAACCTTGGCATTTAAAAGTGGCCCTGGACCATTCGATCACGCTAGTAGATGCGGAACTGTTGAAGCAACTGCGGAAATCCCACTATTTTGGGCTGACGAGGGATCTCCCCCTCCAGTAAGTGGCATAGCAACCCCTTTGCGCCATTTTGCCTTTAAAAGTGGTGACCCCGTATGTTAAACCTCCAATAAGTGGTGCCAGTGGTACTTACACTCCATTAAGTGGTGCCAGCGGTACTCCCCCCTCCAATAAGTGGTGGCAGCTAGAAAAGGAGCTATCAACAGCACTGATAGCAAAAGAATTTTGCGTTTTCTAAGAGACGGGTGAATTTTGGCCTAGAGAGTGGCTTATATGATTATATATATAGAGAGAAAAAAATACGGAATTAATGAATAAGAAGGTCTTTAATGGGCTGTGTGTCTTGTTAGACAAAAATAAAAAAGAATAACGTGAAATTAATCAGTTGACTTTACAGTGGGGGAATCTCCGTATTTAAAAGTATTACAGGGTTTAAGGACAGATAAGAAAACGTTGAAATTTGGGTCATTATTTGAATGAATTGGCGGACTCAGATATAATCTTCAGTGACGAAGGTTATAAGAGTATTGAGGACGGCAAATTAGGAGAATTTGTCAGTTTTTGCGCACAGTGGACAAGAAAGGTGGGAGGCACCTTTTCTATTGACTAATCTACCCAGGAGGAGATTATATTTGGAATAGGAGTGTCCAGGAAGAATTCGTGATTTGTTTTACAGGGTAGTTTCCCTACTTGAGTTTAGTCCAGCTAATTCACTAGAGGAATATTCACATTGTTTTTCAGTCTCTTCTCTCGGCCAACCCCTGTTAATTCGTTTTTCGGAGATATAATTCACTTGCTTAAAACAGCTTGTTTTAACGTCCCTAATGAAGTCAAGACATTATTGAAAAAACTGTTGAACTTACCGGTTATGGACTAATTGAATAAGAGATAATATAATCAGAAAGAAGTATACGCGGTAAAATGAGAGGGAACGAAATAAACAAGGAAAAAGTAATATGTGAAAAAACAAGACGAGCTCATCCCTCAGAGGCTGTGCCAAATGAAGGGGAGTTGCGGATAGAGATAGTACAGATATGGAAAAAATGAATTCAGAAATTGAATTAAGAGAAATAATGACACATGGAATTTTGAAAGAATGTCGGACAGAGATAAGATTAACTCAAGACCGAAAAAAGGGCGAGTGAAGCCCATAGAATAAAAAGAGAGAGAGATAGAAAAGAAAGGGAGAAAGATATGAGACAACGTATATCAAATATCATAGAGAAAGAGAGGATAGCCAGAGAGGTAGACGAAAGAAAGCACCTATAATATATGAAAAAATTACAGAATTAGATAGATCAAATTGAAAAAGATAGTCAAGCCAGTGAAATACTTCATCAGGCCCGTATGGACAAAATTGAAAAAGATGGACAAGAAAGAGAGAAAGAGAGGATAGCTAGAGAGCAGAAAGAATAGAATATTAGAATAGATAGAGAACGAAAGGAAGAGTCTGATAGAATAGCCAGAGAACGAAAGGAAGAGGCTGATAGAATAGCCAGAGAACGAAAAAAGGAGAATGATAAAATAGCTAGAGAGAAAGAAGAAAGATATCACCAAGAGTTTAAAAAAACATGATAGGCCTAATAGAAGCCCGCTGGGGAATTCCAGAAAGTGAGATTTTGTCACAAATAACTTTTTGTCTGTCAGACAGCCATAATAGAATCAATCGTGAGAAAATGAAAAATTCCAAACATTAAACACTTAGGAGAAAATATACAACGTCGCTGACTAGGAGGGAAGGTGAACCGGCGCATACAACGAATTGGGAGGCGGTGTCACCCTATCGAACAAAAGAAATTCTTGATAGTCAAAATGATGATAATCTGGTAAAAATTGATTTCTCGGAGCCTTTTTCTAAAAATTGCCATAATAAAGATGAGAAAGTAACCGTAACCTATAAAAGAACGAATTGGGCTATAGCTCATAATCAAGGAAATATTGACGAGTTTGTGAAAGCACATCAAATAGAAGGAAAATTAAACGGAAAATTGACCGAAATGGTAATTGACTCAGGGAGTGAGCAAACTTTTGTGCGAATGGACGTAATTAATAGAACGGAGATAGGCCATAAAAATAAGATTAAAACATTATGTTTTTATGAAGACAAGCACCCATGCCCGTCTGCTTGGGTAAAAATAGAAATTGCAAAGAACGACGGTACAATCCAAAGAAAAATGATAAAAGTAGGCTTATTACCTACTCTAGCGGTGGATTTTTTAGTAGGAGGAGACTTTGGAGATATCGGAAATCTCCTATCGTTAAAAGCGACTTCTTTAAAAGTGGAAAAATTACAAAATTACACCACGACGGAAGAATATGCTGCTTCGTTGACAATGAGGGGAGGTTGACCAGCCTATAAAACAAATTGGGGGGCTATGCCGCCTTGTTAGAAAAGCGAGATACATAATACTTGTGTTCAAAATATTGATAGTCCAATAAAGGGTGCGCAAATAAATAGACAAGATAATATTGAAAATAAGACACGCGAAATTAATTTTTCAGGAAAATTTGCAAATAATAGAAAACTTGAGAACACTTTTAATAAATATGAGACGCTAACAAGTACAGGCCAAAATGAAACACCGATTGTACCAGAGAAAAAGGAGACGAAATTTATTGTACGCGCTTTTCCTCGGAAAGTTCGAGAAATTCTAGTAGAATATGAAAAACCAAATGTCGGAGTACAGTTCCCATTTGATGACGAAATAATTGTTTCTGCGGTAAGAATAAAGAAGACTAAAAGAGAGAAAAAAGATATTAAACGGAGATACAATGAAGAAATGCAGTCAAGGATGGACACTGGAGTCCAATTCAGATTTCATGACGATTTATTTAATACTATTACAAAACAAAATAAAACTAAGAGGGAGAAAAGAGATATTAAACGGAGCTACAATGAAGTAATGCAGTCAAAGATGGTGGACACTGGAGTCCAAATCAGATTTAAGGAGGATTTATTATTTTGTGCGAATGACAAAATTGAGAAAAGTAGAGATGAAAAGAGGAGTGTAAAAAAGAGACAGAATTTGGAGGTTCAGCCTGCAGTGGCGAAAAATAAAATGTTGGATGGGCTGTGCCTTGGTAACAAAAATAATAGGAGGGAAAAGAGATCAAAGGCCCATGGGGAATAAAACAAGATGGTTACAAAATAGAGATGAATAACCTACAACGGGTTGGGGGAAAGTTGGGAGATATTGAATGTCAAGTCAGATTGGAAAAATTTGGAAAGGTATCTGAGATTAGTATTATCAATTCAAAAGATATGTCGATCCTTTATGGGGGGACGGATCCCTTGGGGAAGATTCCCTGCGGGAAGTCGCGAGAGATAGTCCTTTTCCTAAATGCACAACTGGCGGACAAGTTGTGATCCCTTTACCGAGGTTTTGCCTCTCTGATCTGGAGTCCTTGGGGGAAACTCTCTCCCAGTCACTTCATACTTCTCCCAAACCTTTGTCCAGTGACCCTATTCATAGTTGTTATTCTTCATGGGAATCGACAATTATTCCCGGCAAATTGTACTCAGTGGGAGATGCATCCAAATTTCATTTGCAATTAGCATCAATGCATATTCTGCATTTGATTATCCCAGGGGAGGGAACCCAGAAAAAAGGCGATTCATGGTTCGCTCAAAATTTTACTTCATTCCCAGTACCCTTATCGTTTTCACAGGCCTGTGTATTTTTGGCCTTGGATTGTTTGAAATTATGCCAAGGGGCAATTTACTTTTTTATTGAGATGTGGGGTTGTTTCCACAGATGGATATTAAGAGGCTAGTGCAGCCAATTTTTCATGATGGCTGGCATCATCGAAAGTGCCAGGAACTGATTCTCTGCTCCTCTCAAATGTAAATTCGTGAGAGCAAGAAAATTTTTGTTTTTGATTGTGCTGTGCACAATGAATTTCTACGAATCTTGGGGACTTCAACTTTGAAAACCAAATGCGGATGTTAGACGATCTAGACCATGGTGGTTCTACGATAGAGACGTGGGGATGACGACGAATCCTGAAACAATGGAAGTACAGACACAGGGAAAGGAGAAAAGTAGCAAGTTTGATGATTTTGAAGCTGGAGTTATTTATTTTATGTTTTTTTGTGCTCTGACCCATGGCGGGATTGCGGTAATTTTTCTTTGGAGGTAGGTGTTATGACCTTTGGCCCCCTCTGCTTCATAAAACTGCCTTTTTATAAAATTAACTTTATTTATCTTGAATATCTAAACACCCAGGAAAGTTTTTATTACGATGTCTGAAGAATCCATTAATTGGCGAGCGGTTGAAAAAGCCAGTTGAACGATGACTCATACAGCTTAAATTTAGAGTTTGAAAAGCTTCAAAGGATGCTGGGAGTCTGATTTGATTCGGCCATTCATCGCCTTTGGTCAGAGGTGCGCACGCAAGCGCGCGTCTTGAAGTGTATTCGTTAAGTGTAAGATTTTTGTTTTTAGTTCCGTTTTGAGTTCTTATAAAGCGTGACTTGAATACAATAGGACTTTTTTTTATACTAAGTACTTTTTTAACTTTTCAGCCTAGGTCGAGTCTAAAGAGATAGTTAGAAATCTTATCGGTAACCCTTGGCTTTTAAAAGTGGCCCTGGGACCATCCGATGACGCTAGTAGATACGGAACCGTTAGTAGAAAGGCCTCAGGAGGTCCGACGAGAACCACGTGGTTTATCGTTTTCTCACTGAGAATGAAAAAACAGGAATTTTCTCACTTGGAAAAACAGGAATTTTCTCACATTTATGGATGTTTCTTGGACGGTTATGGGTGTTGGTCAATTTATTTGATGTTTTTCATGGTTGTCAACATCAAATTATGGATGTTTTATGGTTTTTGTCAGTGTAAATGGAAAAACAGGAACTTTCTCACATTTATGTCTGTTTTCTTGGATGGTTATGTGTGTTGGTCGATTTATTTGATGTTTTTCAAGTCTGTTTTATGGTTTTTGTCACTGAGAATGAAAAAACAGGAACTTTCTCACATTTATGGATGTCAACAGCAATTCGTGTCTGTTTTTTGGTTCATTGTCAGTGAGAGTGGACATGCTCGACGCGAATGTTATGAGTTTCAAGGAAACAGTTAGATCACATGTTTTTTTCTCAACCAATCAGGGAGTTGGTTAAAACTCCCATAATGGCCCCAAACAGGGTTGACTAAAAATTAGCGGCGGTGTGACTATAATGAAAGGGTTTTTTTTGGAAAAGTTTTATTAGTAGGCGAACATAATTAAAAGGAGTGGGACGAAGAAGAAAAATTTGACTTTACTCATTTGGATATATATTTTTTTGTTGATGATGATGACGAGTGGAATGTTTACCCTATTAGAAGTTGATAGTGGAGTTGATGATAATAGTACAAGAGCACCAAGCATTGCGGTGGAAATCACGAAAGGATCACGTCTTTGTCTGGAATGGAATGCAGTATATGCAAGATATGTGATATCCTTGAGCAAATTTAAAATGGATGATCAATTATGTTTTGCCGATACAGTTGATATAGCACATGTGAATAGACTTCAATGTGCTTTAAGTGCATTGGTGAAACATATTGAAGACAATAAACAGTATCGCTAATTGTACATGCTCTGTATTATTGATGTTGTTGTAATTATTCAATAAAATTGTTTCGAAATCAAAAATGTTTTCTTTCTTATTTGGTTAAGTTATGGGGCTAACGATTCAAGGTCATTCTAGAGTGAGCTGTCGGAGGAAAATGTCTGAAAAATGAACGACTTTTAGAAAAAGAGAATTAGACCAAATCTATTTCCTATAGAAAGTTAGGTGATGTCTATTTACGTTTTCCTTAAGTTATATCTTCAATGCATGGTATTTACTTTTCAGTAGCCTAATGACAATATAATGAGGAGTGACTCTCCCCCGTTGGACTCTTGTATAAAACTTTTAAAATGTGACTCAAATGCTTATAGTCAATTCATTGATATATTAATTGGAACAACGCAGAATCATATTGTGGATATACTTTTGAATATATTGCCAATGGATTCAATGTAGTAGGCTCCCCCTATCATTCAACAGAGGTAACGTCACAGAGCTACTCCTCTCTCCCCCATTTCCCTCTCATTGAATTTATGGAGCGAGGACGATCAGTTTCTTTTTAGATGTGAGTGAGTTGACATCGGAAACTGAAAAATGTTCTATATATGTCCATTGTGCATGTACCCTCTTGGCAGTTGGACTCACTGTGAGAATTGTACAGTTATAGAAGACTATAGTGAAAAGTGTAAATTATGTAATCCATGTAAATTATATACAGGCTATGCAGTACAAAGTAAAGGATGTAGTTCATGTCTTGAGGAGGTTTGTGACTCTCATCTTAGAGGACACCTGTGCTCCAATTGTCACTATGATAAATGTGATCAGTGGGAGAATACTTACCCCGCTATGATTGGAAAGAATCCCAAACGTGATTTTAGTTTATTTCTACGAGATTGGTATCGTCGTGGATTTAAATTATTCTGGGAAGAGGAATCTGGGCTACGATTCAACTGTTGGGGTAACAAGACACTCTGGTTTCTGCGTCATCGTTGTGATGACACTACCTACTATGACTATAAACCAAGAAATTTTTATTTGGCAGTTACCGAATGTGATTCATAATTTAAAAACATTGTATGTGATATTGCTTCAAATAGACAGATTGAAACTCGTGAATTTCATGATATGAATGCAAATAGTATCATTGACTATACAAAGAGATATGACAAGAGTGAAGTTACATTGTACTGTAGAAAATGTGACCCTGACTGCAGTCAATGAAGATCAATGTAGTGTGAACCCAAATGATTTACCAGCATTAGTGGTTCATGATAGCTGCCTATACCCCAAACAAGAATAAGTATAACAAGAAAATTTAGATACAATGTTGTATATATGCATTTTATTAATATACACATTCACTAACATTTTTTAAGCACTTTACCCTTAGGGCACTGACATCAATATCATATATGTTTGAGAGGATATTTTCCACTAAAAAGTCGTTCAGGCGAGGATTGTCAACATAACTGTGAAGAAAATGCTTGTAAGTATATCCACGACTTTAGAACATAAAATACGGTAGTGCATGGAAGTCGAAGCTTTTAGTTGTTAGATTCTGTACCTTTTTTTGATTTTGAACAATAGTTTTTCCACTACTCTCTATATAGTTGCTGATATGGGGCGTGTAGACTGTATAGGGTAGGCCAAGAGGATCAAAAAATTCAATCGTCTTCATTTTTTGAAAGATGCACAGCCAATGACCCGTCAGCACAGTCGACGGACTGCTATTAACAATAATTAAGGTATTGTTGACACTTTGAATTTTTCTTAGAAAGTCCGAGGGCAGACAATAGGATTTGTACTGGGACATGTAGAGGTCCATATTAAATACATTGATTATTTGACTGGTGTTCATGGCGCCAAGTCTAGTGGAACACTGCCTTCGGGAGCGATTTCCCAATAGGTTTCATATTGATTTAGTGAGATTAGTGCAATACTCTCAGCCAATTGGTTGGCAAATGTACACTCTGAACGCACACTCCCCGTACGTACTATACTCATATCCTGCGTACCAGACAAATCCAGAACAATGATACCATGTGTTTTAGCAAAAATATCTTCGGCTATACCATTTTCAAATAGTTGAGAGTCATGATCTAGGGTTTGCATGGTCAACTCATACAATGTTCTATAGGATTTATCAAAAGATAGATTGTAGATTGGGATACCATTTACATTGCACAGAACAGATGAAAGTCCATACATCTCGAATTTATGTGGGCATCCAGTCCACGATCCTATTGCACTGGCGCTTTTTACAAATGCCAAAGCGAGTTTTGACGGAATTTCACCATTGATAAAGGATGAATCGGTGAAGGTGCGTCAGCCCATTGCAATATGACGTTGATTGGTGATTGTATGAGGAACAAATAGTTTAATATTGTTGCCATTGGCTCTCAGTTTTTCCACGGCCAAAACAACAGAACTCATAACCTGTTGTTTGCGTACATGGAGTATTGCCGAGGTGAGGGAGAGACTTACATCACGATTGGCGGCAAGTTCTTTTCTCAATATGAAATTGGATGGTGCAAGCGTTAGTTTTATATCCACTTTAACATTGGGCGGTAGCCATTGGGGTATATTAAATATTTCATGATATATTTTTCCAACTAGATGTAATTCACTAGTTGTAGCATTTTTAAGTGCATCTGTACTATCAGTATTAGTAATATATTCATATCCATTGGAGGCGTCTCTCAATTCCTTGTATGACTTGGGTGTCATCAGCATGAATTGCATATAGCTTGTATAATTTGAGAGATTGTTACTTCTGCTCACCAGCGTGCCATTAATGTAGACACTGATTTGACGAAATAAATTATGTAGTATACAATTTTCATAGGATATTCCATCGGCCCGAATTGGCATTGTATTATCGGATTTCCAGACTTTCATTTGCAAATCTATAAATGTTGAAGACATGTCCATAAAGTAGTCTTCATTGGAATAAATTTGAAAGTGGATATTATCGGAAAGGGGTTGTTGTGGATAAAATTGTTCATAGTATCTATGCTTGACACTCACATCAACATTTTCAGCATTGAATAGATTCAATGAGGCGGTGATTGAAGGTTGAGAATCCTTATGCGGTAGGTAGGACATTTTAGGAGAAGAAATCCAGTTTCGATCTAACAATTTTCTTCTTGGGGCTTCTTCTTCTGTTTACAGTACGTGTCGGCTTTTTCCTTCTTTTCTTTGACAAGAGGGATGATGTATTTCGTTTCCGACCTGAGTGGAGACTGATGAGTGATGCATTGTTTCTTGACCTTTTTAAGCCTTTACCATTTTGTTTTCATCTCTCGCCAAGGGTTCGTGTACTGGACCTAAGATTTTCCGAAGCACTTTTTTTAAAATCCTTGCCAGAGCCCCAATCGTATAGTGTAGAGGATGCAAAATCTGTCGCAGCCGGTACAAGATATTTTCTAGCCAGTGGTAGTGAAGAGCGAAAGAGCCTAGCAAACCAATTGCCAAGACCGTAGCCAGACATTGACGAGCGACCTTTGTAGTAGTCTAATCCATTGCCCTGTTGTCTTGGGCCAAGAGTATTAACATAGCAGTCAATATCAGGACAAGTGAATACCAATTTTTTATTAGACATCTTGCTTTTGAACGATGGGTCGAAAATGGCATGTAATCACAGCCAAACCTTTTGAAATTGCTATGGGATCACCCAATTCGGTTCTTAGTGTTAACTGACAGAGTTCCAAATAGGAAGTGTTTACAGGAATATACTGAAGATGCTTTATATTGTAGTGGTGAATATGCTCTTGATTGTTTTTTCGTTCAAGAACTAGTTGGAGGGGAACATTTGAATCACCAACCCGGGATGTTTCCAAAAATGAAGCGTAGAAAAACATACAAGTTTCTGAAGAGAAGGCAGGCGGGTAGTCGGCGAAAATGAAATTTGAGTTTCCGGCACTTTTGCCATTGATTATATTGAGTTTAAAGTCAAGATCGTCCCTTACGTTATCATTGAGAATAACCTTTTTGCTGGCAATAGATGAAGTAATGTAGATCTTGCCCTCCTCCTTTGAATAGTTTCAATGAAAAGCTCCTTTTTTACGAGCGGAAATTCTTTTATTAATGGAACGACATAAATCATTCATACAGGTGAGTTCCTCGTAGGGTAATTCAATGTATGGATAATCCATCCAATTGATTTTTTGACTTTGCTCTTGATCACTTGAGGATGGTGGTGGCGGCCAATCATAGGGTCTAATTTTTATTTCATATTTACGATCCTTTCTCAGGATGTCGTAGGTATTTTTGAGAATACAGTCGACAAGAGCCACTTCATACTTTCTGTCGTCGAATTTGATGGTGGGGGAGAGTTTCGTCCAAAAATCACTTGTTCTATTCAAGTCATTGTAGAGAGGATCGGAAACATTGGACATGAAAGTCACATAGAAATCATTGGGCATTGTTAATATCTTCAGCACTGACCCAAGAATCAAAATCTGAGTTGTATCCTAGCCAGTGAACAAGCAACTGTCTCTTGCCATGGTGTGTACGACTCTTCAATATCTTTTCAATTTGATAAATTTCACTAGTGTTTCTAACTTTTTGCAGTTCATATTCATAAAAACCGCCGAGAATCTCGTCATCTTTGGTGTCTCGCAGTCGATATGTCGTGGGTTCAGTGTCCAGGATTTTGGACACTTTAAAAAGTTCGGTGCTCCACAAATAATTCCCTTTTTCAAAAATATTGGTGGTTCTATTAATTCAAACAGTATCACCAACATTGAATTTCTTCTTCACATTGTTTTTCTCTTTTTCACCATTGGAGTATTGCTTTAGAAAAGCATCAAATGTATTTTCATTGTAGTGAACATCCCGAGGGCTTGAGTTGGACAGAGATCGATGGGGTCGATGGTTGTATATCTGCATGATTTTATCTAAATCATGAATAAAAGCCGATGTATTTTTCAGGGTACAATATCTTGCAATTAATATACGAATCGTTCTTATTAATCGTTCAGCCAATGCAGCCTTTATCGGGCTGTGACTATGATAAAGTGTTGTATTATATTTCAAAAGAACCTTTTGCACATGGGGATTAACAAATTCACTGCCACGATCCGATTGAATTTTTCTATACGAATCCTGTTCTAGAATACTTTCAATGGCCCGTGCAACTTCAACACCTCTCTTCGATCGCAGTGGAATGGCATATACATAGCGACTAAAGGCACTGATTGCCACCAGAATATATTTGTAGGGTGCATTGTGACGCTGTTGAATAGCGTCTAGAGTTAAAAGATTCGTTTGCATTATATGCAAAGGGGAAAAGGCTTTATTTTGCGAAGCCTGTTATTTCGATGCAGCGTGTAACTTGATTCATTTTCCAGAGACTATTTTGCTTTTTTCAATGTGGTGGCGCCTGGGACAACTTTACAAAGCGTTTTGGGAGAACTTAAACTTCCCGCTTCACCAACATTTTCATAGACACCTTTCAAAACTTCATCCATTTTGAGCGTAAACATGTAGTGTAATGTCCACTCCCCTTTTGCACACTGGAGGGTGAATCAATTCGTCTTTGCTTTTGACTAGCAGCCACAGGTGTTGTAAAATCAGTGGCGCTGATAGTATTTTCAAATACTAAATCTTCTTCTTCTTTTTTAAATGGTGTTGTTGGTGTTGGAGGAGGACTATATTCTCTAAGTTTCTTTTTAATTTGCTTATTGCCAATAAGACTTTTGGGAAAGTTTGATACACTTAGAAAGGTGTATAGATTATTGTCAAAGAATAAAAGTCCTTTACGATTCATCACCATATCACAAATTAAATCAACTAGATTATAACTTTTTCCCTGAATTATAATTTGTTTCCCTGTGCTATCGACTTTAAATTGATGTTCATCAGCAGTTTCCAACACGAGATATGATAATACTCTTTTACTCTGTTTTCGATAGGTCAATGTTAAAAGGTTTCCGATTTTCGATACAATTGAATTCAAGTCCTTATCCTTTGAATGTGCAGAATTTTGAGGAGATGTTTCATGTTTAGAGATACAGTGGCGGCGGTGACGGTGGGGCTCTCACGATAAGGTCTATGTTTGTACATACGTCGCAATGTATCTTGGAGTAAAATTAGTTTTTTATCATCGGCAATGTTCTTATCCCTAATGAATTTGCTTATATAGTCTTCAAAATGTTCAACGGGCGAGAGGACAAGTTCAAATGGTGTCAATTTATAGGGTTTAGCCATTCTCTAGAGAAAACTGTTTACAAGTTCTGCAATTATTGGCAGTAAAAGTGTAAAAAAGCTACCGCCCGCTTGAAGGAGCCGTTTTCTTTTAAATTTTTTTCCCTTTTTTTTAAAATCCAAGGCGCGTACACTTGAAAGATTTTGCTTTTTCTGTTTTCTAAAACCATCTTGCAGTTTAACATTTACCACACTTAAAATTAAAAAAAGTTAAGATATTATATTAATGAAATCATTGTCAACCCCAAGTTTGATTATAGCCTTCCTAAGCAATGGTTTTGAAGTGCTTAAAACGGAAATTAAATGCCGTTGTTCGTGTAGTTTCTTCAGTGTCATAATGGCAACTAATAGCCTTTTCTACTGTTCACCGGAAGATATACTGTAATTTCATTGTTGAAAATGTCGGTGACTACACGTAGATCCTCGGGTGTGCTCTGATTAAGATCCAGAAAATTGTAACCATTGGGCTTGGTTGGCTCGTGTGTTTACGCTTAAAACATAATTTTTGGGGCGCGTGGGTTTTTATTTTTTTTTCTTTTTTTGCGTGAGCTCGAATCCCGAACAACTCGATAGATAATATAGACGGTGCAATTCAAAGCAAGGGTTCGCATACATTTGCTCTGATGAAACAGATTGTGTAGAACTAGGGTTACGGAAATGTGTTCATGATGGGAGCGAAGGGTGAACAGCTGTAGCATTTCCTGTGAGAACTGTTCAATGGATTCAGCCAAATCATCAATAATCAGCTACGAGTTCGATTCGATACTATTGAAAACATCAAGTCCCCGTATGAATTGTATTGGTATGGTTGTGGCAATAGCTTTTATTTTATCATAGGACTCCTGCCAAATACTATAGCAATAGTAGATTTTTTTCGGCTTTTCCAAAAACATTTTATCGCAATTTTGAATTATTTTAGCTAAGAGTGTTGTTTTCACCGACATTGAGGGACCACACAGAAACGATCTGAAGGGTGTTTTAAATTGATACATGCTATTGACAACAGTCGGACTACAACTAACTGTAAATCATACTTGTCCAATGAATAAGTAGTAGCAATAATTTTCCCCATTGATCTATCTATTCAAGAACAACACAAAAACAATATTTCATGGCAGCATTTATTTCGGCACTGCATGAAAACAAATATTTGTTCAACATGAACTGCAACGATAAAAATAACACTTGTTCAACAAGAACAGTTGACAAAATTTCATGGTCAACATGAAAACTCTATTTGTTCAACATGAACTGCAATGATAACACTATGTACAATAAAAAAAAACACTTTTGTCCATCATCAGCACTTATTGTCTTTAAAAAAAAAACACTTTTTGTCCAACACTTTTCTGTACAACAACATCTTTTAAAGCACTTATTGTCTTTAAACACATTTCTGTACAAAAAAAAACACTTTTCTATACAACGACAACAAAAAAACAGAAAACACTTGAAAATCACGGGATAGCACAGTTGAACATTACCGTGAATTTAAAGGTGGGATGCCCCCCCACCCCCAGGGCCGCGGGGCCGAAGGCCGGTCGGCCGCGGGCGCCCCCCCCCCCGGGAGCCGGCCGCGGGAAGGCCCCCCCTCCCCGGGGTCGTGGTGAAAAAAAACAGTACAATAGTTGTCCGGTCATTGCTGCTACAGGTTAGGTTAAGGGTGGGTTAGTTAGATTAGTTAATTTATGAACAGGTTGGAGATGGTTAGTTGGAGCATTTAATTTATGAACGGGTTGGTGGTGGTGGTGGTTAGTTGGTAAGTGGTTGGGTTAGTTCAGGTTAGGTAAATTTATCCAGACCAAGTTGATTGCGATATTCTATGCATTCAACCCGGTCTGAAATACGGTAGTGGCCATGAGGTAGGACACGCACACCATTCTCGAGCACATAGACTTTGTCGGATATACACGACATTGCATTTTTTTCCACTCTCACAGTATAATTTCCATACTGTAAAGAGCGAATTGCAAGCACTTGTGCTCTCGGCACTAGGCTACTTTCTACACAGTCTCTGTACACGCTCTTGTTGAAATTGCTCTTTACAAAATGTGTAGGCACCCCTTTACACGCCTTCTTTTCATCCCCACTATGAGTTTCAACGCAATAAACTTTGGGGCCCGGTAACACCCTCCTGGATATCAAATCACTCCCCGTCTCTGATTTTAACATTAATAGTTGGTTGGGGGCTTGACGTTTCACCAACTCGGAGTAGAGGGTTGGATTCCAGTTGGTGAAATCCATCCGCGAGCTGATGTGTTCCCCCTTTTCTAGATCACCCAATAAATCTTCAGTCCCATTTACCTTTAACAGAAGAGAATATGTATCACCGGAGCAAACTTGAGCCGCCCCCTCCCGTGGCCATGGCACATTACACACTTTGTAAAAGAACAACAAAATGCAATTTTTGGATATTTCTAGTACTGAACTGCCGCCGGTTATATTCTTGTTCAGTACCACATTTCGCTTTCGTCTGTGTAGAAGAACCATGCCAGTCTCTATGCTCGTGAACGATGTAAAATTGGGGTCGGCAATAATTCGTGCACACTCTAGAGGGTCAGTCACGACGTCGCAGCCAGATCTATTACGTACGCTTTCACACATTTTGCCAAACGCTGAATTTAGAATGAGTTTGTACATTTCCTTCTCCACCTTTGAATTTGCCCTAGAGCGTTTATCGACAAAGGTGTCGATAAACGTTTTCAAATATGGTCGCTGATTGAACTGGAGGACCCTGTGTATTTTGGTGATCTTGAAACCATTGTTCACCATGCAGTGCAAAAGCACATGGTGAACAACGATATTCTCCTTAGGGTCCAAATCAGCAATCAGTTTCTGTTTGGAGGGAGTCCAGTGCATCCCCATATCCTCAACCAATGATCGATTGTAGGGGCTCAGAGAGTCCCTGCTCACGGGCCGATTGATACAAGGAAAGACAAAATCTTTGACTGAGTCGTGAAGCGCCATCGGAATGTGACCGTCAATTTCAAAGAACCATCCTTTTGGCCCATTGTCCTCGACGGCGGTAATCTCGGGGAACTCACAACGATTCTCAAGCCATTGATAGATCCCACATGGCAAAGAGCAGTGTGACATTGCCGAGGGGTACAATGAGTTCATGTCCAAGAACACTGCATTTGACTTTGCACCGGTGCTTTGTCCGCTCGGATCGGTTGATAAGACGCGGTCCCCGTGAAAAACATACCCTCCCCTCATTGAACGCTCTACAAAAAGGTGCTGATCTATGTCAGTGATTAGGCCTATTTCCTCCCTTCTAATTTTAAAATTAAATCCATCACTAAATGGGGTCTGGAAAAATAATATCCTATATCTAACCCGAACTCTGAATAGATTTGGTCTGTGTTCTTACAGACTATATCCAACAGAGTTAAAACGTCACAGGCCAAGTACAGTCTACAATAATCCCACCCAGTTTTACAATCCCCCTTGGACAACACCTTCTTGGCAAACTCATACTCCTCGGCTCTGCATTCACTACTGGTCCGTGAATTGTAAAAAGCTTCAATTGGAGATAGTTTCACGTCACTTAAGCGAGTGCCAGAACAATAATAGTCGTATGCGTAATACCTTTCCAGGTCAACAGATCATACATTTCACCGTCTGGAAAGTGCTGTTTAAGCAAGGGAAAGCTATCAAAATTGTCGCTTTTTTGCAGTTGAATCAATTGACTCAATGCCTTGGGAAAAAAACTAAAGGAATCTAAAAACCTGATTTTATTCCAGCACGTATGCCCATTATCCACTGCCTGCCATTTCAGTTCGAGAAGCAACAACTTCTCGGCCGATTTGGGGATAATGTTATAGGTAAATGAATTATTTACCCATGGACAGTCTACTCCCCCTCCCTCCCGATGCATACGTGCCAGTGCCGGTAAAATAAATTTTAGGTCATAATTAGATTTGTGAATAAAAACATGGATACAAATCTGTTGGCTCACATTTAAATTAAATGATTGATGCGCAACCCCACTAAAATTACTACCACCCGAGGATATTTCCTGCCACAAGTGATTATGATCTCTGACTTTCCCCCTCCCACCGGCCCCTCTTTTCCCTTTAGTCCCCTTATCCCCCTCTACAAACTCTCCCTTACAAACCCAACAAATTTTTTGATTTTTAATCGCGAGACGATCCTCTGCAGACAGTACCATTGGATAATGGGTATTTCTCAAACGAGAAATAGCACCATTAGCTGTGCCAATCAGGTTAGTCAGTGCCTTGACCATACACTCACTCTCATCCAACGTTTCAAATATTTGTAACAACTGCAGGCTGTTAGAACTATCTCTTTGCGCGTGGGTATTGGAAACTGCACTGGTCTGATGTTCTTTGACTCGGTTTGGAAATTGGGGATCATTAACCTCCATCAGCTTAGCTTCACAGTCGAAAGATATTTTGTTGCACTGGAGAAGTGTGTTCTGAAAATTTTTAAATCATAAAATTGCCTTATCCCCAGAAAACATTTCAACTATCTGAAAGCCATGTCGGCTACAATACTTCATATGCTTTTGAAACGTTAAGTCAGTCCGAAATCTAGAAAGGCGAGTTGGACAGTAGAAACATTTCTCCCCATTCTTACCGTCCCCTGGAACTCTACTTATGTCTGTGATCGGATTAAAATGATCAATTGAATTAGCAGGGTCACTAGGTGGTGTGTATAACAACCAAAACCAGTGTCTGACCAAATCAACTGACGGACTTCTTACGGGGAATACCACCCTCTTTTTTTATAACAAACCCCATCCTGAAAGTCTGTTTCATACTGAACCACAGTAATGCTAATATTCAAGTGAGTATTAGCCCATTCAAAAATATTAATAGATTATAGCGTTACTGGATATTTTCCTTCGAAACACGAAAAATCTACAGTGAGAAAATCGGAACCGTCTTTGCCATGCACAGCCCAATCGTCTAAATTTGTCTTGGTAGCGTCATCTGCTAGAGGCTGAAATGCTGATATGAGAAAAGCATATCTGAAGGACTTTTGATCTGTTTCAAAACAGATCTGCTGGACACCTTTACAACCTTCCAGATCTGTATTATATTTTGAAACTACTGCCCCCTCAGACCCTGCCCCCCCCCTCTTAATATAACATCTGTCTTAATTTAACATATATTTACACAGAAATGTTCAACAAATAGAACTACAGATCCACTCCTATGTTCGTTAAAGTTCTCAAGATGCGCAATATTTTGATCTACCCAATCCATGAAAGCACCCTCAAAATTTTCTAAATTCGAATAAATTATGCGCATCTCGGAATATACATAATGATAATAAACTTCACTTTTCCCCTCATTTAAATAAAACACCTTTAAAACAATAGAAGCCTTAATTGATTCCTTCCCCCACAATTGAATTTGGTTCTCCGGAAGTGCACGAATTTTATCTACATAGTTGTGCACAATTTCTACGGGGTCAAACACAAATTTTCCCCCCATTAGTGAATTAAAGGGATTTCCAAACGTTACAATGTAAAAAACACGTGCATTTAAAATTCTATTGGAGAATTGAAAATCAGGGAAATCTATATACCCCTCCCCCGCTGGGAGATTACACACTCCCTCCAGGGGGTCCAAATTCTCGGGTGTATGCTACACATCCGGTGTTTGAAATGGACTCAGGAAGGTATCGGAAGGTGGAGGAAGAGGAGGAGAAGGGTTACCAGTTAATTCGTTTTTAAAATCATTTAAAAACTGTAGCGTATTTGGGCTCAAGTCCCTCAGCTCAACTGCGCTATTATCTACTTTTAAAAAATCATTTAAATACTCATCAATATTATCAGGTATTTCGTCGGAATTAGCGATATCACTCCATGGTGAAATGTTGTTGTTGGAGAGCTCCTCACCTTCTCCAACTGATGAGGGGGAAGACAAAGAATAAGGGACCAATGGTCGTCCAATCTATAAATGAAAAAATAGCTTATTTTCAAAGTGTTCAAATCATCCCCTACTGCTTTTAAAATTTGAATTATTATTTAAAGTCAGCGCTTAGTAGTAGTAGTAGTAGCAGTATGAGCATAGTAGCATTTGGTTAATTCAACTTAAAGAAAATCCAACTTAATATAAGATAAATACAATCTAAAACGCCGCTTTACATAGAAGGCGGTAATTGGATTTTGTTCAAAAAAAATAACTTATTTTCAAAGTGTTCAATTCAGCCCAACTGTTTTTTTTTTGTTTTTTTTTTCGCGGCACTGCCCCACAGCGCTTCTCGCAGCGCTCCCCGCGGCACTTCTCAGGCCCGCATCGCTTTCCGCGGCGCTTCTCGGCCTCGCAGCGCTTCCCGTGACGCTTCCTCGGCCCGCAGCGCTTCTCTGTCCCATAGCATATCTTATATTAGTATAAGATATTTACAGTCTAAAACGTCGCATGACATAGAAGGCGGCAATTTGATATTGTTCAAACAATCCCTCCAAATAAAATTTCATATTAATACTCTTTATCTGCTCTGGGAAAAAAAAACAACAAAAAACATGATTTGAAATGGATAGCCATCTCCTCTCATGATACACAACTCATTCAGATATAAAGTTTTTTTTTTTTTTTTTTTATTGTAGAGGCAATGTGAACCATTCGCTAATAAAGCAATTTATAATGCAATGGATTTTGCTACTTATTATGAGTGGGATATAGTGCATTTTTTTGGCTTCACTAATCTAATTTAGCAAAGGGTGAATGCATGCATTTGACATGATTCAAAGGAGGAGATCATTATATTTCCTTTGGGGAGGAAAAAAATGTCAATATCCCACTGAGATATACTTTTACACAATGTTCGAAAATTGTGCATGTAGAACAGGCCTCAAAAAGTTGGAAGAAATTGATTGATATATCTATATGATAGGTAGGAAAAAATGCTTACATTTGCAAAATCCGTCTGGGCTTGGATTTCGGATGAATCTGACATAGCATGCTGGGGGGTAGCCTCCTGATCTAGCGTTGGTGGGGCAGCTATTAGAGGTCCAAGGAGAGTGGATGTGTTAGTGATATCACATTCCAATACGGCTTGGGTAGGCATCACTTGTTTAGGAGTCTTCGGCCAGCGACCATATTGCATGACAGTAGCCTTCGCAGGGCCCGCCTTATTAGCCCTTGCTCTCTGACTGGGTGGTGGTGACGGGCATTCTTCACAATTTGCCTTAAAGAAGAAAAAAAAGTTAGTATTGAAATAATTTCCCCCCCCCCCCTTTTTTAAAAGAAGGAAAGTTAGTATCATCATCCATATAATTTTGTCTAGAGAAGTATTTATCTCATTTTAGTAAAGCAAAAAACCCATATTCCCCCCCCCCTAAATTTAGGAAAATTAACCCACCCTAGGTTTATCCCTCTCATGGAGTTAATCGTGCGTTTTATTCAAGAGTAATGTAGATTAACAAAGAATGTATCTTACTACCTTTTATTCAAATGTTATAGCTAAAATCACTAAATGACGAAGAAGCAATTAAGGTAAGAAACAATTATCTTTTCTATTTTGTCACTATTAAAAGTGCTAACCCCCTCCCCCAACAAAAATACAGGATACGCGCCCGGGAATATAAAAGAAAATTTAAATAAATCTTGAAAAAATTAAAAAAATGGCTAGAGACACAACGCATACATTTACACATTTTGTTTCTTGTCAATGGGTGTACATGTCTACACACCGAATCCCCCCTTACTTTTAATGCGAAGAAATAGTTTGTTTTCATTTTACACTGATGGCGGTAGAATTGAAGGCATTGGCCTCCCCCTTTTACATAATTTACTTACAACGAAGCTGTTAGGAGCGATGTATTGCCCCTCCCCCCTTTCACATAATGTCCTAAATATATTGTTAGACTTAATTTGAAAATAATCCATTTCACTTCTCCAAAATAGTGCATCACATATTATTGCTTAAAACTGTTTTAATTTGACAACAAAAAAAAAACCCTTTGGCTAGACCGATACCGTGATCACACCGGAAGAGGGGTGACAAAGTAATTATAACCTTGCGGAAATGTATAGTCAAGTTAGCGGCTTAATAGCTAAGGGATTGACAGAAAGTTGAAAGTAGATAGGCTTACATAAAAATAAATTTAACGAATAGGTATTTCTATTTGCGGTGTTTATGTTTTGATTATAAAATAATATATTTTCATTTTGAATTGAGTATATCGATGGTATGGTTTGTGGGGGGGGATGGAGGTGGAAATAGAGAAGGAAGGAATTTATCGAAATAGTATTTCTTTTGCGAGAATTTGGTGTTGTAAAACAATGGGGTGGGGGGGGAGGGGGGATATTGTTAGACCCTAATTTGAAAATACCTTGTTTCTCTACTTCCATACAGGTTGTGTAGGCCTAGCTTAATTATTGTTTTAATTTGACAGAAGAATAGTTCCGTTGACCGCGTTTGTAAAGCGGAAAGGGTGATAGCTAATTTTAACCTCGAACTGGAGATTGTGTCAAAACAGAACGGGATTTTCATTAAAAATTGACAGAAGCCAGCAGACACTTTAGCTGAATATACTGGAGGGTGACCAAGGAAAATAAAAAGTGGAATTTAACGTTAAGGATTTAACTCGGGGAAATTTAGTAAGTGGGGTGTATAAAATTCCGTGTTCTTGTGGGAAGTTCTATATTGGTAGGACTCACCAACAATTTGTTGAAAGGTTTATTGAACACCGTAATTCAATAGAAAAAACCCTACAATTAAGCAAGCCTCCAGAAACTTTCGTTTCAGCTTTAGCAGAGCATATTTGGCTTCAACCAGATCTTTTTGTAAAACTTGATGAAGCCATGGCTATTTCTAATGATAAGGGGTACACCCAATGGGCCAGGGAAGCCATAGACATTAAAAAACATATGTTTGCTAACCTTTCCATAAATAGGGACACGGGTAATTTAAATATTGACCCAATTTATGATAACCTTCTAAAGAGTGAATCAATTGTCAATAAGGGAGTAAAGATTTTAAATAATCACCAGGGGACTATTTTACCTGCTAGACCAAAACGATTTGCTTCAGTAATAGCTAACAAAAGGATTATTTCGCAATTGAATAATTAAAGTAATTTACAGTTTTTTTATTTTTCCTCAGTCACTCTGGTGTCCTCACTGAAGTAACTCTATATTAGCATCTTTTCCCTACGTGGATTAGTTTGCGCCGATTGTACATTTTTTTTTTTTTTTTTTTTGGTGGGCGTTTTATTGGTTTTTCTTTTTATCTTGCTTTTTCTTTTTATTTCGTGCTGAATATGCCTTGTTTTTATAAAGGCGAAATATCCGCGTTGTTTTGTTTCTGTTGTTTTTCTTTTCTCTCCACTGGCCACAGTATCGTTTGTTTTTTTTTTTTTAGAGATTTTTCTCTTTGTTGGTTTTTTGAAGGGCAAGTAGGCCCCCTCCCAGGCTCATTTTTTTCCCAAAGTCACCCGATCAAAGTTTTGAGATAGCCATTTTTTTCAGCATGGTCGAAAATATGATAACTATGTCTTTTAGGATGACTTAATCCCCCAACGTCCTCGGGGAAAGGGTTGAAAGTTGTGAACTTTACCCAATGTTAACATATAGTATTGGTTAATGGGAAGTATACAGACGTTTTCAGGGGGGATTTTTTTCTGGTGGTGTAGGTGTGGGGGGTGGGTCGGGGGATATATGAGAGGATCTCTCCATGAAGGAAGTTTTCATGGGGGAAGGGACATTGCTATGCAGGGGACGCCGGATTTCCCAGCATTATTTAAAAAAAAGATCAGAGATTATATAAAACGACAAGTTTTTCAATTGAAAGTAAGGAGCAGCGTTAAAACATTAGACAAACAGAAAATATTAGATACAGGATTGAGTTTACCCGCTAGTCAATACCTCGCTCTTTAAACCAAAGATTTTTAGTACTTTCATAAGAGCTATTTATTCTAATTAACGGCCTTTGTGATTAAGCGGTCATTTTTAAAGAATTGGAACAAAATTCGAACTTTAGCTTAAAGAGCAAGGTATTGACTAGGGGCTGAATCCCCTTATATACGTATTAAAAATATATGAATATAGAAGTTCGTTACGCAAGTTAACTCGTAAGTTACGTATATTTATTACTAATAAAAACGTTCGTAAATAAAATTAAACAAGTTTCGAGAAAGCCATTTAACCAAATAAAAGTAAAATTAACATGAAAATTTTGTTTTGATTATTCATGCACGGTGAGCCAAAATAAAAACCTTTATTAATTCAAAAACGTTCAAAAATTAAATAAAACAATTTTTTTTAACTGAAAGTAAGGAACGACGTTAAAAGTTGAAACGAACAGAAATTTTTCCGTATAGGAAAGGGGCTGTCCCCTCCTCAACGCCTCTTTCTTTACGCTAAAGTTTGACTTTCTTACAACTCTATTTTTTTAAATAAAAAACTTTAGCGTAAAGAGCAAGGCGTTGAGGAGGGGACAGCCCCTTTCATATACGGAATAATTTCTGTTCGTTTTAAGTTTTAACGTCGTTCCTACTTTCAGTTAAAAAAAAACCTGTTTTTTATATTTAATACTAACGAGAGAAGAAACCCGCCAAGGGGGTTATTTGCAAGAGACCGCTATAGAGAAATGGAATGCAAAGCGTGGTTTTCATTGCACTTAAGATATCTAAACTGTTGTTGTTTCCATCTTTGGAGCAAATTTAAAAATATCACAATGTAAGTTGTACTATTACCAAGTAGCATACATAACATGGGCACCCATAAGGGGGGGGTGTCAATGGGGGACTCCAGCCCCTCCCTGGCTGAATGCCGGTGTTATATATTTGTGTTAGTTAAAAAAAACTTTTTCCACAGAATAAGTTTTCAAATAAAAGTAGAGCTCTATTATGTTAAAAATAGACAGAAATTAAATCAAATAACATTACAATAGTAGAACTACACCACATCACTATCAACATATGTGTGAAATCCAAAACGATCAAATATTATAATAAATTTGCGAGTTATACTCAAAACGAGCAATAATAAGCAACATGTGGACTGACAGCCCCCATGCCTTCTCAAGACCAGAGAATAACTTGGGCTTTACTGAAAAAAAAGACAGTGGATTGTCAGTATGATAAACTCAAAATGAAGTGCCAATTAGATCTGGTAAGCCCCCCCCCCCTAAAATCCAGTCTATGGGTGCCCATGATGCATGAATACAAATAACTTCAATTGGGGGGGGGGGTTATTTTCCTGCAAGATTTTTTTTTCTTGTTCCGCCTTCCAGATTCAAGAAAGTCTTTTTATGGCATTATTATGGAAAAAGGGATTGTTTTTTTTTTCTATTTTTGTTAAAGAAACTGAAAAAAACAAAGAACTTCCCCTCCCTGGATTATGAATAACACTCTTCCCCTCCCAGGGCCGTGTCCAGAACTTAACTTTGGAGGGGCGGGGGTATAAAATGGTTAAAAAAACTCATCCAAAGTGTGTTTAAATGCATTGCGTTACGTTTAAACGTGAATATCTTGTCTAAAATAAAATAAGCCTGCATAATTCAAGGATCCAGATAAACAGGTCCATTTTTTTTTCTTTTAGTATATCTTTGTCTGATTTTGGCTTTCTGAATGACAATTTTTGTCCCAAGTCTTGATTGGAATATTTTCCACTGCCCATTAAAATATTGAGATAAACTTTGATATTATTGGAAATGGTTTATACTGTTTATAAAAACCTAAAGACAAAGTGACAAGTTAATTGATTGTTATTTGAGTATTGCAACCAAAGTTAAATTTGCGACAAACTTTGTTACTCGTATTCTTATAAAGTCTTTGACAATCCTTGTTGAATTATCGCTTCTCTGGCCAAGATAAAAGTGTAGTATCAGCTTAATATCTGATACGATTCCTACATGGGGCCCAGAATATTAAACTGTTTTTAGAAACCGGAGGGATGTCGGGGCTTGCTCCGCTCCCTACACACGTCGGCCCCGATTGCAGTACCTCCGTGATCGGCGCACACCTTTCGAGGGGAAATCAAAGTCCATGAACCCTTATCATTTGTGTGTTATAGCGCTTTTCCAAATTTATAGAAACCACACCTGTATTTTCCCAGTCCTTGAATATATTGATAATCATTTTTTTGTCATCGGAAAAAAAAGAAAATTGTATATAGTTTACAAAATTTAACAGTGAAAAAGCCAGTCACCACTCGCCATAATTAAGTTAAAGTGAGCTGTTAGTAGTAGTAGTAATGACAAAGACCCCTTTGATTGTTAACGAGAAAACAATTGGCATAATCAGTAGACGGTCACTGGGTTCTCGGAAATTAAAATTTCGACTTTATAGTCATATTAATAACAGAGTGAGAAACCCTTGATTTTCTTTTCTCAAAAAGTCTTAATTGGAAAATTTTCCGTTTACTTTAATGAATGATATTTGAGCATTGTAATTAATTATCGATAAATTATCGCTTCTCGGCCTTTCGGCTAAGATCAAGGTGTAATATATATTCTTATGACCTTAATATCTGTACGGTCCCTACATGGAGCTGAGAATATTAAACTGATTTTCGGGAACCGGAGAGATGTCGGGGCTTGCTCCACTCCCTCCACGCTTTGACCCGGTATTGCCGTACCTCCAAGAATCGGCGTACCCCTTCCGAGAGGAAACCAAATCAATTATGTGAATAATGCGTTTTTCTAACTTAATAGAAATCACTCTTGTAATTTCCTAGTCGTTGAATATATTGAAAATCATATATTTTTCATATGAAAAAAAGGAGAAAAATTATATATAATTTACAAAAGTTGATGGTGAAAAAGCCAATAACCAGATATGCGAAGACGACAGTTAGAGTGTGTCAAAAAAAATGAAGACCAAAGACAAACGTGGTTAGAAGACATGTGACCCTGATGATTTGAGCGAGTCAAAAATGAAAATGGAGAGCAAAGACACACGCGGTACCAATCCGAAGACATCGTTACAGCAAAGTGGCTTGAACTCGCATCCTTCCTATTCACTTGAAGTTCAGGCTGCTCTACTGTTTCTTCGCCACTGTGCTGCGGTAACTTTTAACACATAATGTGACATTGCACATGTGATTAATATGGATCGATAGAGAAATTGGTGAGGAGTCGAAATCTGTAATCTCTTTTTCTGCAGACAGTCTTTGAAATTGCCAATATTTCACTGAAGATTATGCCAAGTTAAATTTTCTAAAAATCAATTTATTGCAAAGATTTCAATAATACAGTAATTTGGTTTTTAGAAAATTTAACTTGGCATAATCTTCTCTAAAATTGTGTAAATTTCATAGACTGTCTGCAGACAAAAGGATTTGTGGTAGTTTTGCGCTTGGAAGATTATTTGACTTTATTTCCGCTCATTTTTGCTTAATGGAGCTCTTTTTCTTTCCTTTGAAAAACATATTTTGTGGGAAAAGTTTTTAAAATGTTAATCAGTAAAATGGCCTCTGAATCTTCAGAAATTAAAATTTCGACTATTCAGTCATGTTGATAACAGAGTGAGAAACCCCTGATTGGGGAGCTGCCTTGATCATAAAGGAGGGGCTCCCAGGGTGAGGCCTTTCCATTGCACTTCGGATTGGCTGACCCCCGTGATTACCCCAAATGGGGGTAACTCAACAGCGTAATTTCTGGTAGTGGGGGACTGCGTTCGCGCGGACTCTCCTCACATTGAAAAGTTTTGTTTATTGGGCCCCTTTTATGTGTCATGTATTTATCAGTTGAAATAAAAAAGTATACAATTTGATGTTCTTAAGACAATAATGGCACATGTAAAATTGATCATTGGGACCCTTTGAATAAATGAATTTCTTGATAAACTTACATGTTTGAAATATTACGGAAGAATTGTGCCTAAAATTTCATGCATATGAGAGACTTGAGCGTATACTCTATAGATTCCTGATGCATTTTGTTTTTGGAAAATACTCTGTAGTTATTAAATACTGAATTTTGAAGTTAACTTGGAATCTAATCACATTGCTTAAATTTAGATTTAGTCACAGAGGCTAGTCTTAAAAAAGTGAAATGCCCTTGGTCCCCCCACATTTCATCAAGTCAATTGCGTTGGCAACATATCAAACTAAAAATTCCTTCACTACCGCCAAGCTTCTTGGAATATTTAAATAGGGGGGCCTTTGGCTACAGCAATTGATCCATCACTCAGTTACATTACAATTATTTTTTTCGCCTGATTACTGAATATTTATGTTTATTTGCTGCGGATGTAGTTTTTGTACCATGTCATTAAAGTTGCCCATAAATTGCTGCTTATTAAATATGTTTTCTCATCATAAGAATTTTTTACCCGTATTTACTTGATTGAACATAGAATTCCTTATTGCTTTCGAACCTTGTTAAAAAACTGATAAGGATTTACTAGGATTTATTTATGTATACTCAAGTCAATTCTAGCACTCTTCATAGCTCTGGCCAGTCATGCCAAACATGGTACAATTGTACCCTTTTGGTACATTTCACCTCTACTGGTACAATTTAGTACAATCCCATAAAATATGGTACATTTTACAAAATTATGGTTAAATGTGGTACAATTCAGTATGTTTGTATTCTTTCACCTACAAGTGTTTTATTTCACCCAGATCTGTTCAGCATAGTCAAAATAAGAGACAGACAAGCAGTCGCCTATTTTCCTTTTTTCGTAAACACATTTTATATATACACGCCTCCAAAGGTCGACAAAAACATCTTTCTGTGTAACAAGTCTTACAAGTAAGTAGAAATTAAAAATAAGGCGATCTAGCTCAACTATATATATATATATATATATATATATATATATATATATATATATATATATATATATATATATATATATATATATATATATATATATGTATATATATATATACACCAAACGGTAAATGTAGTTACCAAACTTTGAAAGCAGTGAAAGTTTTCTTTTTTTTCAGAATTGCATAAAATTATTCATTTTACTTGTAGATAGATAGTTTTTCACCCTTTCATCTTAGGGTAGAATCTAACGTAAATAGTAATATTTGTGGGTGGGGCACTCGCAATTGAGTCAAGGTCTAAAGCTAGGGTATAGATTTGAAACATTAAAAAACATGTATTGTTGTCAGATATTAAATAATCGTCCCATTATTTATATTTGAGTCTCTTAACTATAATTGCCGCTGACCATAGTATCTGATGGATGTAGTGAATTGAGTACCTCTTCTCTTCTGAATGAGATGGCGTTTGGCTTCAGTCTGTATTTGAATACTCGGACTCTGGAACAGGAAATATGTCCTATTTATGCAAATTGCAGACTCATGTAAATATTTGGCTGTACCTGTATCAGTGATTAAATAAAAAAAAAAAGTTTTTTTAATTGAAAGTAAGGAGCACCATTAAAACTTAAAACGAACGGAAATTATCACAGACAGCGCAATCGCGCTGCCTAAGTAAAGAACGATTTTGGCACAATGTTTATTTCTTTTTTCTTTACACCAGGGCACTTCGCATCAATGGAGTGGTCGTAAAAACTTGGAATAAGGATTTCGTCGGAAATTGCAATGGCTAATGCCCTTTTTAATAGTTGGAAAGTGATTGGAGGGCAACTAATCCCCCTCCCACCCCCACCCTCCCATTTTCCCTTTATGTTTAAAAAATAAATTGTGCCTTAAGATTAAATCAAAACGATGTTGGCCCAATATATATATATTTTTTTTTTCCTTTAGACCAGGGCACTTCGTATCGATGGAGTTGTCGTAAAAACTTGGAAAAGGGCTCATTCGATTGGAAATTGCAATGGCTAATGCCCTTTTTAATAGTGGAAAGTTATTGGAGGGCAACCAATCCCATCCCCACCAATCCAATTGCCCTTTATGTTTAAACACTAAATTTTGCCTTAAGATTAAATCAAAATGAACTGCGTTAATGCTAATCCCCAATAAGGCATCTCAGCGGTATTTTTCTTTTTCTCTGAAAAGACAATGTCAATATAAAACGAACAGAAATTAATTTTAAAAACTTTTTAAACAAAATAAGTTTTTCAAAGAAAAGCAAAGAACTCCATTAAATCAAAATGAGCAAAAATAAAATAAAATAATCTACCAAGCGTGAAACTACCACACATCAGCACCAATAAATAAATGAAACCCAAAACAAACAGAAATTACAATAAACAATAATGGAATCAGATTCAAAATAAGCAGAAATTAACGGGAGTAGGGCTCAAAACTCTTGAACCTTCCAAAGGCCAAAAAATGATTTACACTTTAATGAAAAAACACAAATGATTGTGAATTATCAGTATAATATACATATGCTTATATTTAGTAATCAAAATGTTAATATTATTTGATTTATTAAATTAAACATTTATATTTTTTCAGTGAGGTGCAAGTTATGTTCTGGCCTTGGGAAGTCATAGGGGTTTTGAGCCCTACTCTTGTTGGTTTCTGCTTATTTCGAGTTTGAAAAAGTTTGCTAAAGTTTGCTGAGTGTATAAATGGTCGTAAACGGCCAAAAAACAACGACTTTTGTTGGCCTGTAGTAAAATGTTTATGTTGTAATATGTGTTATTCCGAACAATTTCTGCAAGTGCTGTCAGGAGTAATGTACTCTATTAGAAGAGAAAGAAAAACAAAGGAATGGAGAAAGAAAGCGAATGAAAATGTTTTATTCTAAATTTTTATAGATAGTGCTTTACGTCACCGACGATCCGCGTGTTACACTAAGCGTAACACACAGAAAAAAAATTTGGGATATGGTACATTTTTTTTGTCTTTGGTACATTTTTCATGCAATTTGTGGTACATTTTGCTTTGAGGTTTTGGTAACACTGGCTCTGGCCTCTCCTCATATCAAGTTAATCTTTCGTCTTTTTCTAAAGATTACCGTGAGGAGGGGCACTTGATGAGTCTTAACAAATTTTTGAATGCCGAAAGGCAGACTAGCCTTTACTCTTGGATTATGTTCTAATATTCCAAGTTTACTTATCTGACAAGCCTTATAACTTATCCTTAGCGTTTGACGAGACTTAAATGACATGAGAGGTTAGTAGGACTACTACTTAGGAAACGGTGTTGATTTGTTGTCAGACAAGTAACCCTGGAAAATGCAGGATAATTGAAGTCTCATATGAATAAACATTCAATCTTTTCAAAAATGAAAATTCAAAGTGTGGAATTATGGGCAGATAGCAGAAAGGGACAGTAATTGTGAAATGTGGCACACTTTATAGGGGTTTCTAAATAAGCTATGTTTATAGTGAAGTAGACATGATTAGTATTGTTATTCGCCGACTTGCATAAAGCTTTTCAGTTGACAAATTACCGGCTAAGTATTTGTAGGTATCTTTTGCAGATTACATCCGGGGAAGTTAATTTTAAGCGGGTAAGGGATGCTCAAAGGCACTCTTGGCTTGGTGCAATAACGAGCCAAGTCCTAGATGCTCTTGAGTCCCCATTCTCTTAGGGCCCTCTTTCCTCCTTTGTCTAGGAACAGTATTTCCATCCCAGTTTAGGAGGTTCCTTTGAGATCTTATAGGGGTAAATCCTTTCATTTGGGGATTCCATGGGTTTCTTGCCTAATACTATCAAAGATTTTAGTCTCTTTCGTTCCTTATCTTGTTTCTAGACACAATGCTCTGTCCGGCGGGAGAACGCGATTCAAGAGACAATGCTCTTTGTGAAGGGAAAAGACAATCAAGAGCCAATTCTCCATGCGAAGGGAGAACAAGAATCAATAGAAAACGGTCAGTGAGGAAGGAGAAGTCTGGAGCCTAAATGCAAATAACACTAAAACCCTGCGATTTACCATATCAAAGTTTTATCTTCGTTGATACATTCGGGGAGTCTGAGGTATGGCATTCTGACAGCTTAACTAATGATTCCTTGGTCCATACATTAGGCTCTTTCAATGAAGAATGAATTCATTGAGTTGATGATTAAAGCGTATTGTGTAAGATTTTTTGGAACAAGGAATTGGTGTGGTCAGGGCTGGTCCTTGATTCTATAGCAGGGCTTGCTGCAGAACCGTCCTAAATTTTACAGAAATCTATTTGTCTCCAGAAAGAGAAGACTTTGTGAGGGGCCCATGGGCTTGTACGAGATTGGAAGGAAGAGATTTTTGTATTTATTGCTTAAGCCCTTATATGGTGTAAAGTGCGAGCCAAGTTCAAGCTACACTTAGTCCTCTTTTTTTTCGTCTTAGAAAGTAACTATTGCCGGATTTGCTATTCTTACAGAATAAACACGTAATTTATTTAGGCTAAAAGTTAAAAGGCAAAGCATTGCTCAAGAAATCTGAACCAAACTAGCACAAGTCCACACAGAATACACAAACATTGATCTTCTGTACTTGAAAAATCAAAAGATACTACCATCTTGGAATGCAACTTCCCTCGTAGTACTTTGTTTCTACTAAGTCTTTCAAGCTCGAGTCCATCTTATAGGACTTTTGTTTCATTTTCTATTGCTTTTCTACGGTTCAGAGCTTAAGGTTCTTTAATAAGTTTATACTTAAATTCTACTATAAAACTGGAATTACACTTGAAGGCCATCTATTCTTCAACAGAGTGTTCTGGTTACACTGTTAGTAACAAGATAGAATTATAGAATTAATCAAGTAAATGAAAAATAAAAAGGATAAAAACTAATAAAAATAAACTAAGTAATCATTTACCTGATAAAGTCTCACTGTATTGTTTCCGTGTATTTTCCTTGGGTGATTAAAAATTCAGCGTTTGTATCCATCTTTGGAGCAAATTTAATAATGTCACAATTTAAGTTGTATTATTACCAAGTAGCATGCATAACATGAACACCCATGAGGGGGGGGGGGCACCGGGGGGCGCCATCCCCCCCCCCTGGCTGAATGACGGTGTTATATATTTGTATTAATTAAAAAAAACTCCACAGAATAAGTTTTCAAAGAAAAGTAAAGCTCTATTATGTTAAAAATGGGCAGAAATAAAGTCAAATAATCTTCCAAGCGTAAAACTACCACAAATCACTATCAACAATTAAATGAAACTCATAACGGATAGAAATTATAATAAATAGCCGAGTAAAACTCAAAACGAGAAAAATTAACATTACTAGGGCTGGCAACCCCCATGCTTTCTCAAGACCAGAAAATAACTTGGGCTTTACTGAAAAAAAAAAACAAAAAAAAAAACAACTGACTGTGGATTTTCAGTTTGATAAACTCAAAATGAAGTGCATATTAGACCAGGTAAGCCCCCCCCCCCCCTAAAATTCAGCCTATGGGTGCCCATGATGCATGAATACAAATACCATCAATTGGGGGGGGGGCTATTTTCCTGCAAGATTTTTTTTCTCCTTCCCCCTTCCAGATTCAAGAATGTCTTTTTGTTGCATTATCATAGGCAGCACGCTAGCGCTGCCTAAGTAAAGAACGATGTGGGCACAATGTGTTTTTTTTTTTGGTTCTCCATACCCGGGCACTTCATATTGAAGGAGTTGTCGTAGAAACTTCGAAAAGGGCTCATTCGATTGGAAATTGGAGTGGCTAGTGCCTCTTTTAATAGTCGAAAGTGATTGGAGGGCAAGTAGCCCCCACCCACCCCATCATTCCCCCAAACACATCCGATCAATATTTTGTGATAGCTATTTTGTTCATCGTAGTTGATTTCCAGATAGAAAATACGTTTTTGAGGAGGACACTCCCCCACAACCCTCAGGGCAAGGGTTTTAAGTTATGCCCTGGGGGCATATAAGATTTTTATAGAAGGCGTTGTCGTAGAAACTTCAGAAGAGGCTCATTCGATTGGAAATTCAAAGGGCTAGTACCCCTTTTATTAAGTCAAAAGTGATTGGAGGGCAACTAGACCCCCCCCACGTCCATCAGTCCCCCAAACATATCCAATCAAAATTTTGGGATAGCAATTTTGTTCAGCGTAGTTGATCCCCAGATATACAATATGTTTTTGAGGGGTACACTCCCCCACAGCCCTAAGGGCTGTTTTAAGTCAAGGGTTTTAAGTTATGCTCTAGGGGAATATAAGGTTTTCAAAGAAGGCATTGTCATAGAAACTTCAAAAAAAGCTCATTCGATTGGAAATTCAAAGGGCTAGTGCCCTTTTTAATAGTCGAAAGGGATTGGAGGACAACTAGCCCCCCCCTACACCCAGCATTCCCCCAAACCCATCCAATAAAAATTTTGAGATAGCCATTTTGTTCAGCGTAGTTGATTTCCAGATAGAAAACATATTTTTGAGGAGACACTCCCCGAACCCTCAGGGCAAGGATTATAAATTATGCCCTGGGGGGCATATAAGGTTTTTATTTAAATCTTTGTCGTAGAAACTTGAAAAAGGGCTCATTCAATTTGAAATTCAAAGGGCTAGTATCTTTTTTAATAGTCGAAAGTAATTTGAGGGTAACTAACCCCCCAAAACTAACCTAACATAAACCAGAGACGACACACACACAGAGACGACACACACATAGAGACGACACACACATAGAGACGACACACACATAGAGACGACACACACAAAGACACGATAAAAACACAGAAACAACACACACAGACGACACAAACACAGAGAAGACAAACAAACAGAGACGACACACATACACACACGTGACACACACAGAGACGACACACACACAGAGACGACACACAAACACAGACGACACACACACAGAGACGACACACACACAGAGGCGACAAACACACAGAGACGACATACACACAGAGACGACACACACATAGAGACAACACGCACATAGAGATGACACACATAGAGATGATACACATAGATACACATAGAGATAAGGTTTTTACTGAAATCAACCCTTTTTAATAGTCGAAAGTGATTTGAGGGCAACTAACCCCCCTCTCACGCCCACTTTTTCCCCAGATACTCCCCCACAACCCTCAGTGCAAGGATTATAAGTTATGCCCTGGGGGTATATAAGGATTTTATTGAAATATTTGTCGTAGAAACTTGAAAAAGGGCTCATTTGATTTGAAATTCAAAGGACTAGTACCCTTTTAAATAGTCAAAAGTGATTTTAAGGCAACTACCCCCTGTCACGCCCACCTTTTCCCCAAACACATCCAATCAAAACTTTTAGATAGCTATTTGTTTCAACGTATTTGACATTTTGTAGACTTATGTCTTTAAGGTCGACAACCCCTCCCCCCCAACGCCCTCCGGGCAGGGGTTGTAAGGTATATTTTGGGGGCATATATAGTTTTCATTGTAATCGTTGCCGTCGAGAGTTCAAAAGCGCTCATTCAGCTGGAAATTGAAAGGGCTTGTGCCTTTTTAATAGTTGAAAGTGATTGGATAGCGACTAACGCCCCTCTCACGCCCACCATTTTCCCAAACACATCCAATAAAAATTTTGAGATATCCATTTTGTTCAACGTAGTTGACAGTTCTGGAAATTGGGTCTTTTAGGATGATAACCCCCTCAGAGCCCTCAGTGCCAGGGTTGTAAGTTATACCCTGGGGGCATTAAAGTTTATAGCCAAAGTTGTTATAGAAATTTCAAAAAGAGCTCATTTGATTGGAAATTAAAATGCCCTTTTTAATAGTCAAAAGTGAGTGGAGAGCAATTAACCCCCCTTTTACGCCTACCATTTCCCCAAAAACATTCAATCAAAGTTTAGAGATAACCATTTTGTTTTACATAGTTGAAAGTTCTGGAAATTATGTATTTAAGGATGAAAAACCCCCGGGAGCCCGAAGGGCAAAGGTTGTAGTTTATGCCCTGGGGGCATATAAGATTTTATAGACAGAGTTGTCGTAATACTTCAAAAGGGGCTGATTCAATTCAAAATTGAGAGGGCTAGTGCCTTTTGTAAAAGTAGAAAGTAATTGGAGCGTAACCAACCTCCCTCTCACGCCCACCATTCCTCCAAACATATCCAATCAAAATTTTCAGATAGACATTTTGTTCAACGTAGTAGAAAGTTCTGGAAATTAGGCCTTTGAGAATGACCTGAGGGTAAGGGTTGTAATTTATGCCCTGGGGGCATATAAGTTGTTTATAGAAAACGTTTTCGTTTCCAAAAGTGCTCATTCGATTGGAAATCGGAAAGCCTAGTGACCTTTTTAATAGTCGAAAGTGATTTGACGGCTTGACTTTTTTTTAATCAAGATCGATGTGTGTATAATGTATTATTTTTTAGTTGTTGTTGTTTAGACCAGGGCACTTTTTATCTAAGGAGTTGTCGTAGGAACTTCGAAAGGGGCTCATTCGATTGAAAATAGTGGAGGGCAACTAGTCCCCCTTCGACTCCCACCCTTCCATTTGCCCATTATGTTTAAAAACTAAATATTGCCTTAAGATTAAATCAAAATGCACTGTGTTAATGCTAATTCCCAATAAGGCATCTCAGCAGTATCCCAAGAATGACTAAGGGTATTATGTTCAAACTTTCGGGGCTACTTCTGCTCTTAAAATTTAACCAAATCAAAATAGCGTAGGTGTATCCAAGCTATCAAAGAAAGTAAACAGATTTTTTGGCGAATGGTATCAAGTTTTCTATTTCAGGTCAACTAGAGGAGGTATGAAACTAAATTAAACAGTACTATTTGTGTCCAGATTTTAAAAGGGTGGATGTTGTTAAAAATTTCTGAAAATATTTCTCCAACATACAAATAACAGGCCAAACTATAAAGTCTTAAAAAACGAAAAGATTTGAAGCATTATTTTCTTATTCCCTTAAAGATTATGTCAATATAAAACGAATATAAATTAATTAAAAAAAATTTTTCTACAAAATAAGTTTTTCAAAGAAAAGTAAACAACTCCATTAAACAAAAAAAGAGTAAAATTAAAATAAAATAATATACCAAGCGTGAAACTACCACAAATCAGCATCGATATATAAATGAAACTCAAAACGAAAAGAAATTGCAATAATTAACCGAGTCAAACCCAAAACGAGCAGAAATTAATATAAGTTGGGCGCGACACCCCTATGACTTGCCAAGGCCAGAACAAAATTTGCGTTTTACTGAAAAAAATAAAAATGAATGTACATTGTCAGCTTAATAAACATATACTGTTATTTAGTAATCAAAATGTTAATATTATTTGATTTATTAAAGTTATATAAGTAAAATCATTTATATTTTTTCAGTAACGTGCAAATTTTGTTCTGGCCTTGGGAAGGCATAGGGGTTTTGCGCCCAGCTTATGTTAATTTCTGCTCGTTTTGAGTTTGACTCGGTTATTTATTGTAATTTCTGTTCGTTTTGGGCTTCATTTATTTATCGATGTTGATTTGTGGTAGTTTCATACTTGATAGATTATTTGATTTTATTTTTGCTCTTTTTTGTTTAATGGAGCTCTTTACTTTTCTTTGAAAAACGTATTTTGTAGAAAAAGTTTATTTAATTAATTACTGAAAAAGGGCTTGGTTGTTTTCTATTTTTGTTAAAGAAATTGAAAAAACAACGAACTTTCCCTCAGTGGATTATGAAGAATACTCTTCCCCTCCCCAGGGTTTTGTCCAGAATTTCACTTTGGAGGGGCGGGGGTATAAACTGGTTAAAAAAACTCATCGAAAGTTTGTTTAAATGCATTGCGTTACGTTTCAACGTGAATATCTTGTCTAAACTAAAATAAGCCTGCATAATTCAAGGATCCAGATAAACAGGTCAGTTTTGTTTTTTTAGTAGCCTAAATCTTTGTCTGATTTTGGCTTTTTGAATGACAATTTTGTCCAAGTTTTGATTGGAATATTTTCCGTTGACCATTAAAATATTGAGATAAACTTTGATAATATGTGAAATGGTTTATACTGTTTATAAAAACCTAAAGACAAAGTGACAAGTTAATTGATTGTTATTTGAGTATTGAAACCATAGTTAAATTTGCGACAAAACTTGTTACTTGAATTCTTATATTGTCTTTGACAATCCTTGTTGAATTATCGCTTCTCTGGCCAATATAAATGTGTAATATCTGTTCTATCAGCTTAATATCTGATACGGTTCCTACACCCAGAATATGGGGCCCAGAATATTAAACTGCTTTTAGAAACCGGAGGGATGTCGGGGCTTGCTCAGCTCCCTACACACGTTGGCCCGGATTGCAGTACCTCTGGGATCGGCGCACCCCTTTTCGAGGGGAAATCAAAGTCAATGAACCCTTATCATTTGTGTGTTATAGCGCTTTTCCAATTTTATAGAAACCACACCTGTAGTTTCCCAGCCCTTGAATATATTGAAAATCATTTTTTTGTCATCTGAAAAAAAAGAAAATTGTATATATTTTACAAAATTTAACAGTGAAAAAGCCAGTCACCACTCGCCATAATTAAGTTAAAGTCCCCATGTACCTTTTTCGAAAATAGTACGTAATTGTTAAGCGCTGAAATTAAAATTCAGCCAAGATTCAAATAGAATTGGCGAAATGATTGTTCGTGGCCTCAGACGGCCTGTTTCTGTGGTTAGCTGTTAGTAGAAGTAGTAATGACTAAGGCCCTCTTTGATTGTTAACGAGAAAATAATTGACATAATCAGTAGACGGCTACTGGGTTCTCAGAACTTAAAACTTCGACTTTATAGTCATATTAATAACAGAGTGAGAAACCCCTGGCTCTCTTTTCTCAAACAGCCTTAATTGGAAAATTTTCCGTTTACTTTATTGAATGTTATTTGAGCATTGCAACCGAAATTAAGTTTGCGACAAACTTTGTTACCCGTATTCTTATAAACTCTTTGACAATCATTGTTAAATTATTGCTTCTTGGCCTTTCAGCTAAGATCAAGGTGTAGTATCTATTCTTATCACCTTAATATCTGATACGGTCCCTACATGGGGCTGACAATATTAAACTGATTTTTCAAAACCGGAGGGATGTCGGGGCTTGCTCCACTCCCTCCACGCTTTGGCCCGGTATTGCAGTACCCCCGGGAATCGGCGTACCCCTTGCGAGAGGAAACCAAATCAATTATGTGAATAATGCGTTTTTATAACTTAATAGAAATCACTCTTGTAATTTCCTAGTCCTTGAATATATTGAAAATCATATATTTTTCATATGAAAAAAAGAAGAAAAATTGTGTATAATTTACAAAAGTTGATGGTGAAAAAGCCAATAACCATATATGCGAAGACGACAGTTAGAGCGTGTCAAAAAACTGAAGACCAAAGACACACGTGGTTAGAAGACATATGACCCTGGTGATTTTAGCGAGTCAAAAATGAAAATGAAGAGCAAAGACACACACGGTACCAATCCGAAGACATCGTTATAGCAAAGTGGCTTGAACTCGCATCCTTTCTAGTCACTTGAAGTTCAGGCTGCTCTACTGTTTCTTTGCCGCTGTGCTGCGGTAACTGTTAACATATAATGTGACATTGAACATGTGATTAATATGGATCGATAAAGAAATTGGTGAAGAGTCGAAATCTGTAATCCCTTTTTCTGCAGACAGTCTTTGAAATTGCCAATATTTCACTGAAGATTATGCCAAGTTAAATTTTCTAAAAATCAATTTATTGCAAAGATTTCAATAATACAGTAATTTGTTTTTTAAAAATTTAACTTGGCATAATCTTCTCTGAAATTGTGGAAATTTCAAAGACTGTCTGCAGAAAAAAGGATTTGTGGGTAGTTTTACGCTTGGAAGATTATTTGACTTTATTTTCGCTAATTTTTGGCTTAATGGAGCTCTTTACTTTCCTTTGAAAAACATAATTTATGGGAAAAATTTTTAAATTGTTAATCAGTAAAATGGCCAATGGGTCTTCAGAAATTAAAGTTTCGACTATTCAGTCATTTTGATAACAGAGTGAGAAACCCCAGATTTCCTTTTCCCAAAAAGGTAGATTTGCATTCAAACAATCGAGACGTTTGACAATGAAAATGAAATGGAAAATTTCTATATTTAAAAATAATTCAGAGACTTGATTCATTGATGTGAAAAAGTTTTGTAAACCTGCGTGTGTTTAATAAATTGGAATTTCGAGTGGCATTCAAAACAACGGGATTTACGTTGAAAGATATTACTAAAATGTTTTCTAAAAGTGTTTTCTAAATTACTAAAAGTGTGATTTCAACAATTCACACTTACCTGGCTGACAAAGTATAAACACATATAACAGTATGTAATGTGTTTATACTCTGTTGGCTGAAAAGCTGCCTTGATCATGAAGAAGGTGCTCCCAGGATGAGGCCTCTCATTGCATTTGGATTGGCTGATTCTTGTGATTACCCCTTGTTGACCCCTGCTCACACATTGAAAAGTTCTTTCTTGAGTTCCTATTATGTGCCATGCACTTATCAGTTGAAAGAAAACACTATTCAATTTGATGTTGTTGAGACAATAATGGGAGAAAAATACACTATTCCTCTGAATTTCCAATCGAATGAGCCCTTATTAAGTTTCAACGACAACACTGTCTACAAAAACCTTTTATGGCCTAAGGGCATAAATTAAAAACCTCGTCCTGAGGGCTCTGGGCGTGTGTGTCATCTTCAAAGACATAATTTCCAGACTTTTCAAATAAGTTGAGCAAAATGGCTATATCAAAATTTTTATTTGAAAAGTTTGGAGAAATGATGGGCGTTGGGCGGGGGAGCATTCGCCCCCGATTACTTTCGACTATGAAAAGGCGCACTAGCCCTCTCAATTTTCGATTGAATGAGCCCTTTTTGAAGTTTCTGTGGCAGCACTTTCGATAAAAAACCTTATATGCCCTCAGGGCAAAACTTACAACCTTCACGCTGAGGGCTGTGGGGGGTTGTCATCTTCAAAGACATAATTTCCGGACTTTTCAAATACGTTGAACAAATTGGCTACCTCGAAATTTTGATTGGATGTGTTTGTGGGAAGGGTGGGCATGGGAGGGGGATAAGCTGCCCTCCAATCACTTTCGATTATTAATAAAGGCACTAGCCATAATAATTTCCAATCAAATTAGCCCTTTTTGAGGTTTCTACGACAGCTCCTTCGACACGAAGTGCCCTCGTCTAAGACAAAAAAAAATAATAATACATGGTGTCAAAATTGTTCTTCACTTAGGCAGCATTATCGCGCTGCCTATGATTTCAATGTTTTTCTTAAATTAGCCCTTCAAACATCCTGACAAGGGAGCAAACAATTCTAAAAACCCATTTTATTTGGCTAATTAATTCCAAGGTACAAAATAAGGACTCTAAATCTTTGCCACATTCGTGACTAAGACCGAACGTCTTCAATTAATTTAAGAAACATTTTCCACAAAACAAGTTTTTCAAAGAAAAGTAAAGAGCTCTATTTAGCCAAAACTGAGCACAAATAAAGTCAAATAATCTTCCAAGCGTAAAACTACCACAAACCACTATCAATAAATAAATGAAACTCAAACCGAACAAAAATTACAATAAATAGCTGAGTCTAACTCAAAATGAGCAGAAATTAACATGAGTAGGGCTGATAACACCCATGCCTTATCCAGACATGAACATAATTTGCGCTTTACTGAAAACAAAATAAATCTTAAATGTTTTCATTTTTTTACTTCCATAAATAAAAAACTGTCAAAACTTTAAGGAATAAATATCAGTATATGTCAATCAAAGTGACGATCCATCGTTATTTGTTTTTTAGTAAAGCACAAATTATGTTCTGGTCTTCAGAAGGCATGGGGGGTTCCAAGGGAGTGGTCCCACAGAAAGAGTTCTTAGGTGAAAATTTTCTGCAAGAAGAGGGGATTTTTCCCCTCCATGATTATTCCCGCCAAATATTTCATTCCTTAGAGTTTCACTTACTATTGGACCAAGTCATACGCATGTAGTTGTCTCTTTGTTGCCGCAATTTCCAAATGCTAAATGTGCTAAAATTTATTTAAATTTGTGAAGACAAAGATTTGTCTTGGGAGAGAAAATTTATTTCCATTGGATTTCTGCTTAAAAAACAGCCAACTTACTTACACTTTGGTCACTTGAGCCTTGTCTTAAAGAAGTGTCAAAGTTAAAAGTCAAAGCTGAAGTCGAAGTGTTGAAGTTAGTCAAAAAAGTGGATCGTAGGTTACAAGACCAGGAAATCCACATACGGAGTAAGATACACACATCAGATTCCCTTGAGGTTTTTTGTACCAGAGATGGTGAAATAAATCAATTTTAATCTAAGTTTTAGAGTTTAATTTGAATTAAATTAAAAATTTTGAAATCCCTGTTTTTTTGGATTAATTCAATTTTCTGGCAGTTTAAGGTCTCACCGTCACTAATTTGGATTAAAAGAATATTTAGGAGAAGATAAGATTTATGTCAGATCTTTATTTTGTCCATGGTCCGATCATGCTAATGAACCTGAAAAGGAATTGTGGACCCCAAGAACTCTTGCTTAGAAGGAACTCCGAGAAAAACTGATACCAATTTTGTTTTTGCAACTTTTAAGACACTAGCAAAACAAGTCTTTAAGTAGAACAAACGCCAATCAACTGACGGCTTGCCACCGATTTTTTTCGGTGCGCTGCCAGTGGCGTGCCACCGCCGAGCATGCTTAGTTCCAACTCAAATGGATTTATTTTGGCACGATATCGGGGACTAAATCCAAAAGTATACAATAAACCTACCTCAACCCAAATAGTAATTCAAAGCCCATCTTATAAGAAAAAACTTCTAATAATGTTTACCATTGTTTTGCATTGTAAGTTATACTATTTACCAATGTTTTGTGTATCCTTGAGATTAAGAAAAAAAAAGAAACAGTCTTGAACGTTTCGGCGAAAAATAAAATCTCAAAAAGTATCATGTGACAGTAATGTGTGCGCTGCCATTACGCAAGATGTGCCCTGCCATTACGAAAGATACGCACTGTCACTACGCAAGGCACGCGCCGTCATTACACACATGTGCGCCGTCCTTATATAAGATATGTAAACCGTCATTACGCAGCACCCACATATGCGCTGTGCTCAATTACAATCGGGGATTCCCCATGGGTTCCTGAAGTCTAGCTTGTCACATATGATCGCATCATCAACATTACACATGGTCACGGAATCCTGGGTGTCTTCCAGAAAACTCTAGACGTCTAGACTCGTATATGGGACTTCTATTTATTGAAGGGCAACGGAAGGAACTGGACATCTTTCAGAAAAAGAATATATGTCTAGAATCATATATGGGGCTTCTATTTATAGAGGGAGGATATTACAAGAAAATAATAGAAGTGCCAAAATGGCTGCAAATCGTGACAAATGGCGGTTGCTAGGGTAAATTAATCTAAAAAAACAAAGTTTTTCCAAGGGAAGTAAAGAGCAAAGTTAAAACTTAAAACGGATAAAAGTTAATACTTCACAGCCTATCTAATACATACCAATCAAACTATTTCAAATACATCAACTATTTATGTTTCTCTGTACTATGATTATTGAGAACTAGCACTTTACTGAAAACACAAAAATCAAGTATTAAAACATGAATATTGATCTGGGAATGAAAAGCGAGTATGAAGCCTAACAACAATAAACTAATCCATACAGCTTTTCATAGTCTTACACCAGTTGGGACATCAGTAACTTTCCACATACAATGAAAATTATCTTAAAAACATAAGCGAAAAATTAAATATTTTTTTAATAACCGCGAAGTCATTGAACAGCGCACAGATTATTGGATTGATTTATCAGGTAGCATTTTGGACTAATATTCAATAGTACTATAAGCTATAATATCAATAGTGATTAATAAACAATCTTCAAATGTAAGAAATATGCTTTAGTATTACTCGAAATGAAGATAAAATAAGATATAATATGAATTCTGAAAATAGGGTTTTTTGTCTCTGTACAATAGTGAATTTAAAGCTATGGTACCAATTCTAAAAGTAGTCTGTAGTCCTAATCCTAATGCTATTAGGATGGATTTACTTCGTAAGAGCCTACAAACTAATCATAGTATGTTCTTTTTAAAACAAACACGACAGCTAGGAACTGAAATGAGCCATTGTGCAAAAAGGATACCAAATTAAACGAGAAAAAATAAATAAAGCAACAATCCTAAAATAAATTGTTATTTATCTTAAAAGGGATTGATCCTAAAAGGGATTGATAATGGTTTTATTCTGTAAAAAGTGTCCTTAATTGGTTTGCTTTTACTGTACCAACACTTCTTTATTATTTTGTGTTTTCAGTAAAGTGCTAGTTTTCTATAATCCTAAAAACACAGAGAAACATAATTAGTTGGTTTATTTTACTAGTTTCATTGATATATATTAGATAGGC